>NW_009599683.1:0-11927 GCF_000690535.1 Cariama cristata | reverse complement strand
GTGGGGTTTATAGCCCTTCTTGAAGAGCCCAAAGGATTTGCTGAGGCAGAGTGGGAGGCTGGGAATTAGGGGTGGGAAGACATAAGGCTTTTCCTGGCTTGTAGAATGATGTATGGAAATAAAGTGGGAGGAAAAGTAATTTTTGCATGAGCCATTGAGGGAAAATGAGGATACAGGGTGGAGCTGGATGACACTACAGGTGGGAGGGCAGGTGGTAAGAACAAATAACTGAGCAGAGATTTGCAGGGCCAAGATCTTGGGACCAAGGTCAGTTTAGGGAATTCAGAGCCGCGATGACTAAGGTCAATGGTAGCACTCAGTTTAGGTTCAAGATGTGGGGCCTGCATTAGAACAAGGCAAGATGAGTTAAAGTCTGCGTGGCAGAGGCGATGCTGGGATTTGATAGGGGAACAGCGAGAATCTGGAATGATAAGCCTAGCAGTAGTGTGGGGAGATAAGAACAGCAAGCTGTGATGACTTGAGGAGCAGTGGCTGGAGTCAGTGTATCCAGGTGAGATCAGAAAAAATAAAGTAGCTAAGCTAAGGACACTATCAGACTGTCAGGGTGGGAGAGTGTGAAGAGATGTTCGAAATTGAGATTGAGTATAAGTTCTTCCAAGGGGATTTCTGAGTGGAGGGAAATAGACACCTACGATTATTACCCACATATCTTCATATTATTTAAAACACAAATTAGTTTCAGCAATCTCTCTATTTCCTTTTGCCAGAAAGCAGGGTGATCTATTTACTTAAACCTTTTTTCTTTTTTTTCTTTTTTTTTTTTTTCGGGAGGGAGGGAACAACACATAAACTTATGCCTAACTGGGCTGCAGCATCCTGAATACATTATGTTCATCTGCTCACCCAACCAAGCAGAAGTGCCCGCTACAACTTGAACATTGACATCTCACAACAAAAACTTCATGATCAATTCATACAGCAGAATGCCTCCCCGGAATATCAATATTTAACCTCAAAAAACAGAAAAATGCAATGTGTGTGAGGTCAACGTAAAGCAGATAGAAATCACTGTGTTCATGAATAAAATTACCTGCAATAAAAAAATGCCTTCAGCTTTGCATGGGAGAAATCTCTTTTCTGTGTCTGTTTCCTTTCTGTGCTTTTGCTAATTCATTTTGATTCCTGTGAAGGGTCACTTGCTCTCAGTCTAACAGTTGTGCATGGCCATTGTGTGCTATTTCTAGGACTTTGTTTTTGTGATGCTGGGTGACTTTGGATTGGGGACTGTGAAACTGGAAGTTTTGGAATTCAGACTGCAGTTGAAGCATCAGGCATAAAATCAGCTTGTAAGGACAGCAGAAGAGAGTGCCTAGGAAAGACGTCTTACAGGGTTAAGATAATGGTTTTCAGTGCTGTTGTCAGCGGAGAGAGATCAGGCTGCAATGAATGTGAAAATGTTAGATGGGGAAGGAATGCCCGTTGGTTTGGAAATGGGTAACAAATGCAGGTTTCTTGTAACCCAGGTAAACACAGAGGAAAGGATGCTGCAAGTCTCTGGGTGTGGATGTCTGGGGAGGTAGTGGAGGAGGTAGTGGAACATTCTTGGACAATGTCATGAGACTGGATAAGGGCCGGAGGACAGTTCTGGTACGAGGAAAAGCAGCGTAATGCAGATGCTGTCCTCTAGTTCCTGCACCTATTGAGACCTGGGGATATTTCCCTGAAGTGCACTAAATCGTTGCTCCTGATGGCCCTCCCAGCTAAGACTGCCAGTATGGTGGCTTTCCCTCTTCACCAAGACAGAAGTAATCATTGGATGCCACAACCATCGTTGGTCCACAACCATTTTGATATCCGATTCCTCTATGCTGTCCATGCCTCTTGCCTTTTTCCTCCTAACTGTCTCTGCACATGGAGGTCCTGTAACTATTTGACCCACAATTCTGCTACATCTCCCATGCTAACAGCCCTCCCCCTTACCTTAAGACTGCTTAGATCCCCCCATGTACATTTCTTTCTGGGGTTGTAAGCTGCTGTCAGAAAAGAAACACTGGTCTTTCTATCCACTACCACCCTCTCCCCCTGTCTCCTCTCCATCTGGTAGTAGGGTAGAGCTTGTGCCTTGTTCAGCTGGCTAGTTCTGGCACGAAACTGGGCTGGTATAGGAACGAGAGAGCTGTGCCCATGTTGGATGTGTGTTTCTGCGCGGGTGAGGGGCATCTGAGGCAGGCACCCTTTCCTCCTTTTATCAGACTGCGCTCATTTATTATACCATCTGTTTTCCCAGTGCCGGAGATGATGCTGGGGATATGTGACTTGGGGCACTCAGGCAGAAACTGGCCTGCACAAGGCCGGCCATGTGTTTGCCTCCTAGCAATGCAGCGGTCAGCAGCAAATTCTTTGCTGCCGCCTCCTCTCAGTATGGGAGAGAGCAAGCGTGGGCCTGGGTGTGTAGGAGACACAAAGAGATGAAATGTGTGAAGGGGGGGAAGAAGGGGAGAGGGATGGACTGGGGTACGTATGGATCAGCTGGAGAGAACTGTGGGAAGGAGGGACAGACAGACAGATGGGCAGAGTCAGGGAGAAGGAAGGAGGAATGGATTGTAGAGAGGGAAAGACAGAAGAACTGGGTGGGGGGAGACAAAGAAATGGACTGGCTGGGGGACAGCAAGAGAAAGGCTGTGAAGGAAGGAAAGACAGGCAGATTTGGCAGGTGTGTGGTGTGGAGATAGGTGGATTGTCCATCGGGGAGAGATGTGTGTCGGGTAGGTACTACAGTAATAGGTAAGTGGATAACTGCAGAGATGGAGATAAAGAGTATGCGTGTGAGGGGGGGTCTGTGTTTATATAGACCTGTATAAGGGGAAGCTGAATGAATGACAGTGAGGAAGAAGAGCCATAAGGGAAGAAGAGAGAGAGAAAGCAGAGGAACAAAAGAGCAAGGCTAGAGATGAACCTTGGGGAAAAGAGAGGCATGGGAAGGCAAGGCAACCCTCGGAGTGCAAACAAGAACTGGGATCAGGCAGGGAGGAGGAAAGGGATTCGTATGAAAAACAGGGAGACTAGCAGCACTCGTGTTCGGGGCTGAGGTTTTCTTATTGGGACCTGAGAGAGGATGCAGGGCGGAGATGAGAGCACAATTCCCCGGTACTAAACAGAAGCAGTTTTATGTACGCAGGGCTCAGTGCCAGCGCAGAGAGAGACCCAGTGGACCTGGGAGTGTAAATGCCACTGTGCTGGTGTGGGCTGAACTGCGACGTGTACCTGAGCGTTTGCAACCTGTGGGCTGCCTATTTCCAATGTACCTGCTTGAGTACTAGCAGCTGTTTAAGATGGCAGCTGAGGCATTTATTTATCCTTTTCTTCCCCTTCCTCTTGCCCTTTTCCACACAGTGTCCTCTCAATGGAAAAGGAGACATGAAAAACCCAAATTCACAGGCACCTTCTTAATTCTTCCACCTCGTGTCAAAAACACCACCTTGCTTTGCTGCCAGACTGGACCTCCCCCCTTCCCTTTGACCATTTCTTTTCTCTTCTGTTCTTTCCTCTGCTTTTTTTCATCTTCTTCTTTCCCTCTTCCTTCAACTTTCTATCATTTTAAATTTTTACTTTTCCCTGTAAATCCATCCCCCTTTCTTTGTTGTGTTCTAGACTCCCAGTTTAACACCCCTTCCCTTGTTGTTGCAGCTTATTCCTTCCAGTTGCCCTGTTTCTTTTCTTCTGCTCCTTTTTATCTCCCCCCGGTTCCTCCGTCTCCTTCTGTCTGTGCCTGTCTGTCTGCTTTCTCTCACTCACTGTCTGTCTCTCTTGAACTGGGTTGTGAATTCTGTTGGCATCAGAGCGGGACAAACTGTAAAACTGAGGTTCCCGGAGGGCCAAGTTGTGATCATTTTATTTTTACAATGTCCTTGGATGTGTAAAGGTGTTTGTTTGAGGGGGAGGAGTAGTGCCTGTGCTCCATGTGGGAGAAGAGAGAGGAGTGCAGGCCAGAACGAATGAAGCTTATAACTAATATAGGTCAGTTGCAGAGAAGAGTCCCAATGGTCTGTGAAACAGAGAAGTGGTTTGTCGCTTCAAACTGGCGATTGGAAAGATGGCATCTGAATAGTTTTATCTAAAAGATGCAAGTAACCTGGTAAAGTGTCCTGTCAAAGAGCACAGTAGTGGTGAGCGTGGGAGGAGGACCAGGTCTGCACAGGGGATGGCTCAGCTCCCAGCCACTCCCTTCACCCAGGGAATAACCAGCCTGAGATTTCCTTTTCCTCTCTCTGAGCTGTCTTTTCCCATCCATGTTCCTGCATCCCTGATATGGAGGAGGGAGGATGGCTGAGACATACACTTCCCCGGGCCCCCTGCCAGACCTGCTCGATGTGTCAAAGCGGACAACAACAGAGCAAACAAATCAGAGAAGCACAAAGGAGAACCATACCCCCCACACCCTTGGAGGACAGACTGGAGGGTTTGGCCAGCCTCTGCTGGGGTCGGTGCTGCCAAGGAGACCCTCAGAGCCAGTGGAGGGGCATCTTCAAGGTCCTGGGCTTGGTCTGGTGGAGCTGCATGACCTAAGTGCACTGCTGGGAATTGCTTTGCTCTGCAGTAGACTCCTCACTTCCCATATTTGCCACCATATGAGTAAATTCTGCTTTCAGACCGTTCCCAGAAATTTTCATGAGTGGTCAGTAGCTGCAGTGAATGACTGAAAGTGGCAAATCTCAATGAGCCCAACATTTGGCCTTGGGATTTCTAATTTCATTTCTATTAAGAATTTTGTTGTTATATAAGGTCAAAGTTAATCTGCTAAGATCACATTTAGACATCAAAACAGACACCCAGATTTTCAGAGGTTTTGGAGCCTCTGTATCTCTGCAAAATCAATGTGAGATGCTGACTGCTCAGCAGAACTGAAAATCAGGACAGTTCTTCAATGTCTAAACGTGGAGTTAGAAGCCTGAATAGACATATGTGTTTTGCTTTCTTTTTAAAATAGGCCTCTATTCCCAAGGCAGAGAATATCACCTCTCTACAATTTCTGTCCATGGTGTACTCTTCTGTGCATCACCATAATGCTCCAGTCTAGCATCTGACTGGCTTAATCGGATGTGTTCAACCTGCTTCCTCTATAGGAATTCACATTGGGCATCCTAAACCTTTACAATGGTAATGTAAAAACAGATCCTAGGAATTCATATAACATCTCTGTGGACGCAATACACCAGCTGACTTTCTCTGAAACAGTGTCTAAAGTACCTGTACCTCTCATGGGATGCCTCCTGACTACGTGAGACTACAGAAAGAAACCCTTCTCACCTTAAAATCGGTAGCCTGTTACTGACATCAGTGGGACCTGGTGATTTTGAATTTTCAAAGATTGCTCACTCACTGAACTCCAGAATAGGTGCTGGGATACGTGCTTCTCTTGATTTGTCCCTCTGAAAAGTTGGAGGGACTAAATAACCTATCCCAGAGATTAACCATTTCTCGTTTTTCTTAGAATGTTCCTTCAGGAGTCTCTTTTAACTGAACCTCAGAGAAATTAAAAATTCAATATTCCTCCCTCGATACCTTAAACTATCTGACAGAAGAAGAGCTAGGCGTGTCCTAAGGAAGACCAAAGTGTGTACAGCTGGCTTGCAGAAGGGTTACCTGTGTCAGTACAACCAGACCTAGGAGAGCAATTCTGCCTCACACAGGAAGCCCCAGTGATACCTCTGTGGCTGCTGAGGACCAGATGGTGAAAGCTCGTGTTTGGCCTGGATCGTAGCTTTAAATGATGATACTGAATAGATGAGGCTGCACAGGCTCCTCTTCTCTGTCCCCATCTGTGCCCTTTACACTGGAAGAAAGCCTGATATCACGGAATATCGATCAGTGTCAACATGAACCATCCTCACTGTAGGCCTTACTTTTCCCTCAGCATTTATCATCCGATGCTTCCAGGAAGATTCTGAAAACCTTTAGTTCAGAAAAAAACAAGACCTTTCTCTTTCTTGCTTTATTCTTTGCAATTCTCTGATTACTGCTAGGTTTACGTGAAAGCAAGCTTTTTTCTTCTTTAAGAACCAAACCACAGCCAATACACATTTCCTCACAGGAGTTTCATAAACCTGTTTGTCAAGAAATGATGACTTTTTTAACTCATGGATTCTGAAGTTGACCAGGAGAGACCATCTCTTGCATGAGAGGCAGATCAGGAGTGAGAGTCTGTTCTAGTTAAGGTCAGTGGACGGATGGACAAAGGCTTTATTGGGAGCAACAGTTATTTGTGCCTGTATTTCATGCACAATGGGAAGTGAGACCCACTGCTTCTCCGATCCATCCTGGACTCCCTTTCCCTGTGCCTTGACCTTAGAGCAGATTCTGAGTACAAAACCTGAGCCATAACCTTTTCACCAACTTTTTGTTTCCAGGGTTGGATGTACGTGGATGTCAGAGGGAACTATCTGTGCTTGGTTTTGTACATAAATGGGAAGAAAAAAGAGGATTTCCATGACAGATCTGGGGATAGAGCAAAGGAGAAGGAATGGCTGTATGCTTGTGAATAAGTGGGCCTCAAATTGAATTTCTATGGTATATGGTTTATGCGGGGGTAAGTGCGTGTAGAGGCATGTATTTATTTGTATACAAAATGGTCCAGCATGAAGGTAGCCTGGGATTATAGATGAATTGTAGAAAAATGCGTGCGCTGGAGTGGAAAAGTGTGAGGGCTATGTGAATGGGGGGCATGGTGTTTTTAGTTTTGAGCGGTACGTGAGTGGGGGGCATAGTGTCTTTAGTTTAACATAGTTATGCAAAAACATGGGGATAGATATGCTGGTGAGAGGGGAAATGTTCTCACAACTTATTGCCTCTGCCAGTCTTATTCAGTAAGTTTGTACGTATACGTCTGCGTACATCCTCGCTGAGGATACTTTACCAGATACTGGCGTTCCAGCTAGAGTGACTTGTTAGCAGCCTACCCTCTGTTAGAGCTAATGGGTTGCAGGCATTGATTTTTTTTTTTTTCTATTCCTATTGATCAGGAGGCTGCTGTACATACAAACCTCAGCACAGCATGGAAAGAGAAAGGGAGGCAAAACAGTTCACATCCCAGCAATTCATCATGGCAGAAAATTCATCTTGGGAATCCCAGTCTTCTCCCAATATCTTTTTCAAGTAAAGATGGAAGCCTTTCCCTTTTTGAAGAAATCAACCCATAGGGCTCTTTTTTTTCCCAACCATCTTCAAGTAACAGACATTTCAAAGGTTATCATTCAATGGAAGAAAAGGTTGTGTGAGAAAAAGGAGTCTTGCATGGAAAGCACAGGAGTTCTAGTTTCAAGACTCAATCTGGAACAGATTTCTTGGCTACCATGGGTACGCAACTCGTTTATAACAGCACTCAGATCCCACTAAAATCAGTGCAAGTACTTTTGCTTTGGTGGGCTTTGCAATTATGTTCTCAATTTTTCAGTGCCTCCGCAAAGTAATGAGCATGTTACTTCGTAAGAGTGTTACGAGGCTAAATGAATTGTTTGCACAACATTTAGCTTGGAAGAGGATATAGGTCAGAAACCGAGGGACTTGTGTGTTGCAGCTGTATAACCTCATACTTGGTCCCTCTCAGAATTCCACTCCTGTCTAACACAGGAGGTTTTTATGCACTCTCAGGGCAGCACCAGCACCACTTTTGCATAGAAACCTACTCCTTTTAATTGTTAGACCTCTGTGCTCTGTATTTCCCTTCTTCTTTCCTCCTTTCCGGTCACAGTGTTAACACTAGAGATGACTCTCGTGTAGTTTTGAATATTTGATGTTTAAACTGTCTTTTATGTTGATCCTCAAGTTATATGAACCTGAAGGTAAGAAGAGAGGACCACTGAGGCTTTCTCCATGTGTATCAATCTCCCTATATCTATCTCATCTCCATCTCCATCTCTATCTCTATCATTTCCACCTGTGATTCTCTGGCAAAACCACAAATCTTCTTTCGTTAGTTTGCTAGTTTGTTAAATCGGTCTAAGAAAACCACCAGCATGCAGATAAAATGTGAACAATATTTCTTAAGTGCTTTGGGAGCCTCAGCTTTGGATGCCAGTGATGACTGCTCTGATCACCACCTCTGCTTGTTTAACCATACAGATATTTGACTTTTTTCAGCTTTCTCCAGTGAAACCTCTTGAATTTTAATTCTCTTTCTGCATCATATCTCACTTCTATCTTCTCTGCCCCATGGGCTTCCAGTTCTATAATCATCATCCTAACCCCAAATTATATTTCCTAACATCTCCTCTGCTGGTGCATCTGTCTATTAACACCTCTGCTCTGCCCACAAATACAGCTGCATCAACTCCATCTCTGTTACACCTCATTACAGGAGCTCCTTCTGAGCTGGCCTCCCCAGGATGAAGATTCCTAGATACCAGTTTTCATATACTGTCGCTGTCAGATTTTCTCCTATGTGCCGAAAAGCTCCACTGCAGCACTCAATCCACAAACACTCTGTTCAGTTCCATTACCATCCCATGGAGTTGCTTCCGACTTCGTGCCCTTCATCTCCCTTCCTGCATCTTTCTTGTGCCCCTTTTTTTTTCCTACAGCACTGCCCCTTCTCTCCACAAATAGCAGCACTCTTGGTTTGCCATTGGAAGCAGACTTCCTGCGGCTCCCTGTCTCATCAGCTTCTCATTTCAAGTAATTTAAAATGTAATTTAAAATCTCCCTATTTCCTCCAGACTATTAATTTCTCTCTCCTTACTCTTCTATAGATGACATTCTGTGTTGTGCTACTCAGTGAGATGTGACTGTTGTGAAAATCTGCCACAGTGTTTTTATTCTGTGTTCTTGTTTTATATTATCATTTTTAATGATTCTTTGTAGGAAAGATGAAATCTCAGCACAGCATCTAGCCACGGCGCAAGCAGTCACACAGGACGTGCTGGCATTTGCATTGCCTTTGTTCCATTCTTCTCCTGTGGCATTTAGAACTGTAGAGGGATTATTGTGAATGGTCTAAGAGTATAAGTAGGGTAGCAGGAAGAGAATTATTTCTGGAAATTGGGAAGTGTGAGGCAGGAAGCCGTGTTTAGTCCTGACCTGAGATGAGCTGAGCCCTCATAGGTCTCACTCCCCTTAGCCAGAGATTGAAGAAGTCACCACCCTGCAAACCTGGCCTTCTTACATTGGCAGTTTCTTTAGGGAGAACATGCCACTCTCCTGTTGCTGTAGTCACTTGAAACCAAACTTGTCAAAGCTGTAGACATATGTAATAAAGGCAACAGTTCTGGATTGCTTTGAGGGTCTCTGTTTTGGCCCAGCTGCTGCATCATCCTCTGCATCTGACTGGATTTGTTAAATGTAGATATGTAACCCTGGCATTTCAGCAATGTTTTTCTTTTTATAGATAAAATCTGTAATTACTCACAGCATTGGGGTCCCCTGCAAGCCCAACTCCACAACCTCTGCAGTGACTGCTTGCTCACCCTACTAGTTAGTCTCCCTCAACTCAGATACTACCAGAAGCAAGCTCTGCAACCCAGAAACAACCCCTGTGGGTGCAGCCCAGCACACTCGGACTCAAAGCAGCACTGCCACTCGTGACAGTAAATAAACACTTCACCACATGGGCTGCATAGGTGAGCCCTAAGTGAAAACACGTAGCATCGCCCCTTCTCTCCCTCTCCTCTTTGAATGACCCTGGCGTGTAAGGAGGGGTGAGATTTCAGAAGGTCTAAGCCCTTTTTGCTTCCACTCACTCCAGCCAGGTTGCTTGTGTGGCATTTCTAGAAGAGTTGTGCTACACTTCTCTTGAGAGCACAGAGTAACTGAGGAGCCCACCTTCCTTGGAGCTACAAGCTCCACAGGTTTCCAGGATGCCTTTCCCATCCACACATGTGACGTTGGTGCCTGATGGATTTGAGTGCCAGAATAGCCAGCTTTGGAGTCTTTCAGGCTTCTGGCCCAGCTTTTCTACCCTCCTCTGAAGAATGAGAAGACTTGAATACTGGAGTGGGGTTGGAGGGTGTCACGAACAAGTGGTTTAGGGTTAGGGGAATGATCACCAACACATGAAAAAAATGGCTCAGAGTCCCGAGAACTACTTATGCATCCCTTATGCCTTCCCTCATGCCTTCCCTCTTCAAGGCCCTTTCCTTCTTTCAGTGGAAATGTCTCAGAAGGGGAGGAGAGGTCCTCAGGTGATCTTGTCTAGCTTCCCCAGCTAAAAGCCTCACAGAGCTTCCTTCTCAACACAGGCCGTCCCTGTAGAGCCATCAACTCCCACCAGCTTAAGGGTGTTCTCTACACGTCTCTGCCTCTCAAATTCCTTTGAACCAAGGACAACAGGTCAAAGAGCCTGTCCACAGCCACCATCCTCCACACACTTGCAGCAGGCTGTACTCAGAGTCCTAAAGGTGCATTGGGGTCACCTCCTCCCTTGCCCATCCTCAGCCGTTTGGCAGCTCCGCAAGTGCAGAAAGAGACCCCCCAACTCCTGTGGCAGAGGGCAAGGCCAGGATTCCCCTAGGTGCAGTTAGGGACTGTGATTGTCCCCCCAAATGTGTCAGTGGTCTCAACCTGCATTGTTTTCCACCCCCCCACCTCCATCCCTTCTCCTGCCTCCCCCAGGGCCTTTCCTGCCTGCTGGTGGTCGTCGGCTTATGGCTGATGCCAGACACCACGAGCGCTTGCTGGGAAACACCTCTACCTCGGGCTCAGCTGCGAGGGCAGCCTGGTCTGTGCCCTCCAAATGGGGGAAATGATCAGTGGTCCATAGGGCAGCCAATTCCCCTCTCCTCCTGCTTCCTATAGAGTCCTTCATGTCCAACAGTCCTGGGGCAGATTGTCCGGAAAGGGCCGTCCCAGTCCATGCCCGGAGAGGGTGAAGGGAGGAGAGAGAAATGGAGTTATGAAATGGCAACGTGGCTGAAGCCCTCCAACTGGTTCAACTTCCCCGCAACCCCTTCCCTCCGCCCCACTCCCCTGCACAGAACAGCGCCGAACCTAAAGCAGCTCTTGTGGTCTCTTTTTCGCTGAACAATGAATCCGATCAGAGAGAAACAAAATCGGTAGCATCAAGAATTAGATTATTTCTTTTCTTTAAGATTGTTGCGTTAATGAGCAGCTACATGTATAGAACCAGGAGGTGACTAATGTAATTAACCTGGTGTAATGATACCGCTGAGGAAGAGAGAGAGGATTATGACATACTTAGATGCCAGTATTGCACAATTTTGTATACGTTCCTGGTACTATCAGGTTGTGTCTGACACAGGAAACTTAAGCAGTGAGAGATTTCAGTCTGTATCCATTCAGCTTATGCATCTTTCTGTGTAAAACGAGGATGTGAAGGGCGGATTGCTTTCCGGGGGTGAGGCGGGGTGGGGGGGAAGGTATTCAGTTTTGGTCGTTCCTTTCCTTAACAAAATAAGAGTAATAACAATAAATCGTCCTTTCTTGTGAAGAATCTTCCCAAAATGTCTGCATCTTGGAGCAGGCATTGGGATTTCACAGAAAGCTATAAAGACAAAGTCAGAACGCAGGGATTCACACAACACTGGTCAGGGGGAGACAGAGGGACAGAAAACGAGCAACACCAAAACAGATGCAACTTGCAGTGAACCCGCGAAGAGTGAAGAGCAAGCATTTAAAAATCATAACAACAGCAACAAGAACAGTAATAAAGGCTTATTTTTAAATTACCCTTCCACGTTACATGTCACCCATCTCCTGGGGAGAGGAACGGCTGACTGAAGTTTCGTGCGGGTCTAACAGCGGTGTGCGGGTTGCACTTGCAGCTCCGGGCACTTACGGCGGGGATGTGAAGGAAGCTGAGCTGGGGGAGGAAAGGGGGGAGGCAAGGCGGAGGTGAAGGGGGGAGAAAGGCAGAAAGCGAGAAAGAGGGGACAGCCCCAGCTACGCCTTCCTCCGGCCTCCCCGGCAGGCTGGGGGAGCAAGCCTTTCCCGGGGCTGGCAGCGGCGGGCTAAGCACA
>NW_009599682.1:8696-12255 GCF_000690535.1 Cariama cristata | reverse complement strand
GTCTGAGCCAAGTCCTAGGTCAGGGGAGTTAGGTGATCATTTCCCCTTGAAACATTCAGCCTATGACTTCAAAACAAACAGGCAGCACTTGTGTCTAGCAGATTAGTCATTTACAAGAAGCTAGGTAGGAAACAGGCATCTTTCTCTTGACCTGAGGATCACTCCAGCAACAACTGCAATCGCCTAACAACTTTTTCTTAAAAAAAAAAAACAACCAAACAACCTTCACTTTAAGGTACAGCTGTATAGATCTAGGAGAAAGTATCTTTTAATTTACACCTAAATGGCTCTTCACAGTTTACCTATTCCAAGTGACTTTTGAAGAAAGTCTTTCTGATGGGTAGAGCAACACATTCCACAAGTACACAAGCATCCACAGAGCTGCTCGCTCACTGTCCCCCTCCCCAGCGGGATGGGGGAAAAAACAGGAAGACCAAAAGGGAGAAGAGTCATGGGTCCACCTAGAGACAGTTTACTAAGTGATGCAAAGGCAGTCACTTGCCTCCTCCCGCAAGGCAATCAATGCCTAGACAGTTTTGGAGCAACAGTCAGCTTGGAAGACAAAATCCCCAGTGTTATCGCTAAGCACAATGTCATATGGCATGGGACATCCCTTTGGTCAGTTGGAGTCAGCTGTCCTGGCTGTGTCCCCTCCCAACTTCTTGCTCATCCCCAGCCTCCTCGCTGGGGGATGCAGGGTGAAACATGGCAAGCGCCTCAACACTGTGCAAACCCTGCCCAGTAACTGTCAAACCATCAGTGTGTTATCAATACTCTTTTAATCACAAATCCAAAGCACAGCATTATATGGGCTGCTCTGAAGAAAGTTAACTCCATGCCAGCCTAGGACATCTTCAGAATAGGAATTTTAGGTTAAAAACCCCTTTGCATAAGACAACGATAAATTAGGTACTACCTAAGGATATGTATACAAGGATTCCCTAACCAGCAAATGATGCATTGATTAGGAAAGCGGGGTTATGGCATTACTGGTGCTAGACTTGGTGTATAAAAGCATTGCTTGACAGACAGCTGGGGGGGCAGGGGAATCAATCAGCAAAGCGACATGGTGAATGCGTATGGGCAAGCTGCCAAGGAACAGTGGAGAAGTCAAAGGAAAAGTCCAAGTAAAGGAGAGTAGTCGACTTTAAACACACAGAACCAGCATCTAAACTGCTCTAGATGCAAGGAACTAACACCAGGAAATAGTAATAGGTGGTTAGAATGCCTGGGGTTTTTGTTGTTTGTTTGGTGTTTTTTTTTGGGGGGGGGGAGGATAGAGAGGTTTTTTCTTGGTTTACTTTTTTAAAGAAGGGTAGAAGCAAGCTGTCATGGAGAGTGTCTGAAAGCTGTGCTGTACTGGCATTGGTTTCCTTCCAAGAACACCAAGGACAGGAGCTGCTTCAAACCCATTTTCTTTGAAACAGCTTTGCTCTAAGTGATTTGGTGTTTCAAGCACGATACAAGTTCAGAAGAAAGCGAGAGGGGAAAAAAAGAAAAAAAAACAAAAAGACAAAAACACCAACTTACTGAATTTCCCTTAAGGCAACTGAATAACCAGAAATGGTGGAGAGTGTAACACACAGCACCTCAGGCTCCCTCCCTGCACCTTGAACTTCTGCTTTCCTAGAGCCCAGGAGCTAATTACAGCCTGTGAAACCCAAGACAGCATTCCAGAAATTATCTGCCCTGTGGACACAAAAGACCACAACTCTGTATTAGGAAGAAACTATCCCCATCACTGTGTATCTATTGCTTACACACTGTTTCCTCCAGTCATAGAGTTTCTTGTATTTTAACACATGAACCTTGGAGTAAGGTATAAAAATACTTTGTCAAGAAATCAATTCTCAGGAAGGTCTTTTAGATTTTTGTGAGGAAAAATGTTTACCAGCCTCATATTGTCCATCACATCTGAATGACTTTAATCCTCTGTTCCCTGTTCTTCATGGGAGAAAAACACTTGACTGCCTCATCATTCCCTGCTTATGGGAGTATGTTGCTACTGGTTGTAAATGGGAGAGGAAAAAAACCACAAAGCAAGCAGATGAACACCTGTGTATATAGGCCTTTCATTAAGTTTTATACACTTCAACATGCACTTGAAGAAAATCTTTCATTACATTTTAATGATTGCTTAATTATGACATACCATCTTATTAAACTAATTATTTCAATTGACTAAAAAAAATACAGTTTAGTTTACAGGGTATTTCAGTTATTCACCTCAAATGAAAATAAACGCATCAGATGTGCTAAGGCTCACCTGCAGAATAGGAGCTCCAGGGCGCAGCCACCACCAGTTTTAAGTAGTTTTGTCTCAGTTGTGTCTCCCTGTGACCAACATCACTCCAAATCCCAAATCACTGCTGACTGGGAGAGTGCGTTTGCGAGGCATCATTATTGCTCATCCAGATCTAATACCTTTCCCAGGCACCCCCTACTAGGTCAACGTTTTACCTGACTCACGGAGTCAGTCCCTGTCATGTAGAACTGCAGTAACCGAATTTCAGTAGTGTTTACAGCATATTAAAAGTTTTGCAGCAAGTACACACCAAGGCTGTCAATGTCTATCCAGTCTGGCTGGAACAACAAGGCTTCAAATTAAATCTAGTAATAAACTCTTCTCCTCTTTCTTCCTCAGATGCTTGGTACTTCAACTGACTTCCAGGTAACTTGCTGGGAAGAACAGACAGTTATGTCTCATCCTTCCCCTTGGCCCCAGCCTCTGCTCACCAGGGAGGTCGAGCTGCACTGGTTTCCCTTCCCTGCCTCCCAAGATGAAAACCTTACAACACATTTTTCACAAAACACTGGCCAGTACAGAAGTTTTCTTACACTGCAGCTTCCCGTGATTGGGACATAGCAGATACTAAAGATACGACCTGCAGTGACAGTCCCTGTCAGGCAAAGAGGTTAATCAGGCAGACTGGCATCCTGATTTAGAAGCAAGCCTTGGTATGCCAAGACACAGGTTCCCCACTACAAGATAGCAGCAATTCACTACCTTCTGCCTACAGTCCCTGCACAGCTCAAAGATGAGCTACTGCTTCATGCACATCCAACATCGACCTTCTCCTTTATCACTTGGTATTTGAATTTAAATAGTTTTTTTAAAATAGTACTATTGGCTTGCAATTAAGCCTCCATTAAATCCAGGGCTACTCTTTCATCTGCACAAGGTAAGAAGCCAGCTAGCTACTTGATGTTTACCAGATTCACTTTCGTGAAACTCGAGTTTTTCTCCTTGCTTCAGGGAGTTCTTCAAGAGGCTACTATACAGGCCTTCCCCACATTAAATGCATTAGACCTATTAGTAATTTGAACTATAGCTTTATTCCCAGCTCCTTCAAAGCTTCATTTTTCACTTTTTTTTCAAACTGTTCAACATTAGAATTCTAGCATAAGAATTGTTTTAACCAAACTGAGTATGTCCACCAACAGTATCTCTATTAATACTACTTCGAATGCCATTGTCTGTTTTTCCATGAAGATCAATTATTTCACTGAAGTATCACAGTAGAAAGTGGTTTAATACATTAAATAGAAACTGGTTCAG
>NW_009599682.1:2048-8665 GCF_000690535.1 Cariama cristata | reverse complement strand
AGACAACACATTAAAAAAAAACTAAAAAATGAGACAATCTTTTTGAATAGTTATGGAGTAAGAGTCACCCTTAATGTCCACCAGAGCTGTATTCAGGCATGTTGATCACAACATGCCACAAGTCTAACACTTGAGGTAGCTGTAGACCACGAGAACAGCTAATTTCTCAATTTTAAGGTTGGTAGTGGTTACACTACTCTTACAAAAAGCATTTTTAATGATATCTCAAAACAGTTACAAAACTCTGCATTGATAACAATTGCATCAAAAGGTAGCAAGTAATCCAATAGAAACTCCTTTTACTGCCATTAAAATTCCTGCTCCTTTGAAGCTCTTATCTGTAAGAAGTTGTTTATACATTTTTCCTGTTTTGTTTGTTAGAAATTTTGCTTTTGGCTGTAAAGATGAATTTTAGTAAGTTTCCATTCTTACACGTCTTTGATTATTAATATTGCAATAAAGTATGGGTAAGGAGGTTGTTTATAAGGCTTTGAGTAGATTCAGATAGTTCCTCCATCAGCTTTGGGACTTTAAATTACCAACTACACACCAAGGAATTAACATTCCTTGGTTGCAACATACTTTGATTTAGGTGAAACAGTCTGAAGAATGATTAAAACATACACATAATTAAAAGGTCCCATAGCACTCTAGTAGCTTGTTAATTAAAGCAATCTCCATATGCCTACTTAGTTTCAAGATACTTAAAACAAATCAGTCAATAACTTATTCTGTTTCTTCAAGTGAAACAAGAAGAAATGATTCCAGACCCCTGTCTTTGGAAAGGGGCATGCCTGCCACCTATATACACCACCCTGGTCACAGTCCTTCATATTACTGTTCACACTCCTCCCATGCCTCCCACCCTATCTGTGATGCCACATTCAACCCATTACACACTGCTGTTTCCAAAGGGAAATCCAATTTTTTCCAATTAGGAAGTACTTGGATTACAAAGCCATAAACATCGCTGAAATAACTTAAAGCAACTGTCTTGCACTCTACAGACTGTTATTTCAGCATTACAAGTGATTTGGTACACTCTGAACACTCTGGTCAGGAAATTGTATGCAGCCACCTTCCTATCCCACATCTATTCTCCATCCTTTGTTAAAGGAACACTATGGGCTCTAGAATTACCCTAATGGCAAAACACTGCCTTCTGTCAAGTCTATTACCTGTGAATACGTTACTGAGCATGTCAGTATTTTAGATTCCTCTCAATGATGGAAATGACTGTGCCTTGGCTCCCTCTCCCCTATTCAACTACATTTAACAGTTCAACCAGGGTATAAGGAAGTTCTGGACTAACAGCAGGATCTACTTTTGCCTCTATTCTAGTCCAGTATTTGTCCTAAAACATCATTTGTCCTCCACTCTAGTCCAGTATTTGTACTAAAAGACCATTTCCATTTGTCATTTTTGGCAACATCAAGTCACTTTTGTCTTATTGTTCCTCCAATTTAGACAGAACTAAGCTGGTATGTGTTAAAAAAAAATTACCTCCTTATGAACCTGGAATATTATCACTCCACACAGATTTTAAAAGTAAAAAAATAAGCCTAGAAGCAAACCCACATGCTAGAAATGAATTATATTCTCTAAATTATTCAATGTTTAACAAATCTATTCAAACTAGTTATCTCTGCAAATTCATTCAAGGCCACTGAATAAAGGCAATTGCAAGCATACCCATAAGCCCAATTTAGCATGCTGGATCAACAGCACACAGTAGTCAGTTGTGAGAGACCAATTAGGATCAAAAATAATGCTGTTTAATTTAAAGAGTGAGTTTAATTTCTGCCGATTTTCTTTAGTACTGCCAAAAAAAATACTGCAATACACCGCGTTAAAGTTTCTTCATTTATCACTCTACCTACCTCAAAACCACATATGATTAAGTTTCCCCACATTTCATATAATCCTTTTAAGTCCTCAGTTCACGATTATATGATTTCCCATTTTGAAATCCCACTGTAGACAAGTCGTCATTATTTCCTGATAAAACTATGCTATCATTAGCCAAGAAAATAGCATTTTACACAAAAAACTCTACAAAATACAAACAAAAAATGAGTAATAGTAATCTAACACCATTTGGAAACTAAGCGGTAAATGGACCATCATCCAAGTTCCAATTTCTACATAATGCCAAAACCAACAGCATTGTATTAACTGTCAATTTTTGTCACCTTACTAGATTTGTTAGTAGAAGCTACATTTCCCCAAAAAGCAACACTTTCCTGTGTATTTGTTTGTGCAGAGATCAGTTATGGCCACTTTAGTAAGATGTTACATGCATGATATCTGTCCAAGCTTTTCAACAGCGTAAGTTCACATGTTTTTAATCACACAATGCAATTCAAGGAGGAAAACAATTGACATATGTGCTATTGTAAATTTACTCTTAAAAAGCTTTTAGCTTGCTATCTTAAATTACGGTTTAATCCATGAGTATATGCCATTTATGAAAATGTTGACACAAAGAAAAAGACAGCAGAAGTTTTGGGAGACATTTTATTAATGTACAATTTTATTAGCCATGTACAGTAGATATTTTCATTTTCTATGTATTATGTCTCCTTGAAGTTTCGTAAATGCTTGTTCATATATAAAACTACACGATGCTTTTTTTGTAAGGACCAGAAATCGTGAAAATCTAAGTGCTACAGTATACTTTGTAGTGATTAAACACGTTGTCCAGAAGAGTTACCAGCCACTTCAGTGAAGCACTTCTAAAAATGTTTCTGATCAAGTTCAAATGTACCTGTTCATAAATAATAATTCGTTTGCTCATGTCCATTATGCTGCTAAGTACAACTGTCTCCAATATAAAATACCATTTCCATACATTTCCCCACATGGACAACTAGATAATCTAGTCATATTTACTTTTAACCAAGGCTAATACAAATTTACAAGTAAAGTAACTTCAAAATTTATTCAGAATAATTATTTTTCAACCAGAAGCTTTACTTTGGACAACGCAGAAGTATATTGCGAGTGACATTCTGCAGCAGAAGCTGGAGGCTTAGAACAACTAAGAAGGACTAAGTATCAGCAATACACGCTTTTACAAGAACTCTGACCATTCTGAATGTTAACATAAAGACCAGGTAGTTCAGTTTGTGCGCTGTCAAACGATCAAAACCTCCACACAAGAAACTGAAAAAATATTCCACAGAACACAGTATTTCAGAGAACATGTTAGACACTGGCATGACGTTTCTCAGATCAAATTGGCAATTGAAATTTAACATCCACCTGAGCTTGTTTTGCTAAGCTTACTATTTCAGAGAGTTTCACGACCTGAAAAACAGAAAACAAAGATTTAATTTCAAAACAATCCTGAATTGAGTGAGCTGGACCAATCTTTTTAAACAAAGTAATGCCAGAGAACTATCAGCAAGATCTTAAAGGAGGGGTGGGAAGGTAGGATTATTACTTAGTCCAGTGCTTCTTAATCACTTTTAAATGAAAGAGCAGTCAAGTCTTTCAGAAAAGATCTTGCACAGTTATACAATGCCTGATTCTCATTTACAGCCAAATATCTGGATAAAATGCTACAAGTTTTAAACTTTGTGTGCCAGCTTGTTTTCTTAGGTGGTGTTGGGGTACCCACTCACAAGAGATTCTATGTATCTAGAAGCTATTTCTCCTCCGAGTTTTTGTTGCCAGCATTTCTGGATCTTATTTTGATATCTTATGAAGTCTCAAGGTCTCTTGCATAACAACTCAAAAGCTCTATGAATTATTTCCTGCTTGGAATCAAATGTTATAACCAAGTGGTTCTTTAAGGGAAAAAAAAAGATTCAGAACTGTAAGTTTCCCCATGATACAAAATCCACCAGACGCTCCCTAATTTTTGGCAGATCAAAATTTTTTGTCTTTACTGTTGCTACACATTTGTAGTATGTTTTTATTGTCCACATTACCTGACTTCAAAAGCACCTAAAATTCTAGTTAGCTAGAAGAATTTACAAACATCTGTTGAATATTTAGGTAGAAAAAAATACTTTTAACTTCACTGGTTATAATCACTGCTTCAAATGCTCAGCTTATTACTCTGATCTATCCTCATCTATTTGTTTATCCCACTCATGGCATCATCTTAGCTAAAGCCGTTTAAGGAATCACCTACAGGCAACATACAAAACAAACGATAACCTTTTCAAAAAGTGCTTCTACAGATAAAAAAAATACTTTAAAGTCCATTCGCATGGCTCCATGATTCAGCTAAGAACTTTAGATACAGCAGCAGCTTTAGAAGGTGTGTTATCTAGATGCAACATAGCTTAAAGACCCATAGGTACTGCTAGGGAAGACTTCCCTTCATCTAACCAAAGCTTGATCAGCCTAGCAGGACTTAATACTATTCCTCGTAACAGAGGGCTATACTGTTAAGCTAAGCAAGTTCTTCCTCCAAGCAATTCACGGCAGCTCCTAGAGCTTCAACTTGAGGAAACAAAGCAAAATAAAATACACACACACAAAAACCTAAATCACAAACAACCTGTCTGAATACCTCATTACCTTATGAGGCAACAGGACAATCACCTAGGTTTGGTTTTAATCATGCACACTAAAATACAGCGATCTATCAAAGGAACTGTTACATCGCATTTTTCAACTACCTCAATTTAAGTATTTTCTTCCAATTAATAAATCTAATCTCTTAGCCATTCCCCTACCAAGAAGAGTGACTGATCTAGTCATAGGTTTCAAAACCAAACCAGGTAAATTTAACCTGCTTTTCAGAGAGGGCAAAAAAAGGATGGAAAAATAAAAAAAAAACAAAGGGAGCAAAGTGGGGCAAAGCTAAAAAAATTTTTAAAAAAGAAAATAAGTCTCAAATACAGACATTTCTGGGGTATAATAGCTTCTGACTGCATAGTTGCTCTCCTTACAAAACAGGTACTTACCGATTTGTAAAACATTTGCTTCAGGCAATGATAATAGCTGGCACTGTGGTTTATCCTAAGCTACCTTTAGTTGATTGAATGGAGTTTCAACTTCTCAATATTCTGCAATAGATGGTATGTTCTGAAAAGAATATTCGTAACCAACTACCTTACCATTTTCGCAGCTTCATCCAAGTCATCACACGCAAGGATTTTGAGGCCACTAGCTGTTATTAAAGCTTTGGCATCATCAACTCGTGTACCTTAAGAAACAGATAAAATGCCACTCTTATTGAACAGGAGACTACTATTACCATCAGAGTATTCTCGTATTTTCTCAGAAGCCTGTTCCAAAAGTAAGTTAGTGAATAAATCCAGAAGACAACAACTTTAGCAGCTATAAAAGCAGGAAATCTCTTTTTATTAACTTGCCAATCCTCACCATCCAAATTCAAGGTCTGCCTTTGCCTTATTTTTCCATGGTCTCCAATTTGCTACACAATATATAAGCTCAAGAACATTTGTCAGTATGGACAAACATTAACATACTGAAGCACACTCACCTTGCAACCGTACCACAATAGGTATTTTTAGGTCCAAATCCTTTACTGCCATAATGATGCCTTGTGCTATCACATCACACCGCATAATGCCACCAAAAATATTTACCAGAATAGCCAGTACCTACAGAATCAACGACAATATTCATGTTAAAAATGGGCAGCGGCACATCAGATAAAAGCAACACTCAGCCTTTCAGTCTAAGGAAAATTCAAGCTCCGTAAGTGCAACAAGGGACACTGTGAAAGACAGGGAACATTTCTGTTCTAGAGAACATCAACAAAAGTGCAGTTCTACAGTCACGTACAGCAGAATAGTTACTTCAGGAAAACCCTGTTGCAAAAACACCTGTCCCAGGAAACTTCCACATTGTCCTTCAATCCATTATGAGATGCAGGCAACAGCTGTTTCTCTTACAGTGTGTATTCTGTGTAGCTACTTGAAAAGACACACACCCATTTTCTGTACAAAGTCAACACTGTACATTACTTCAGAATATTCTGAGCATGATTAATAGAGTTGTTTGATTTTCTTTAAGCAAATCAAACAGATGAAACTTCAGTGAAGTCATTAAATGACTTAATTTGTCAACTGCTTATCTTTCCATTTCTAACATTACTCCAGCAGAGGTATGTCCCACACTAGCACCTCCACATACTGAAGCAGCCATGCTAAAGAACATAGAAAATTTACAAAACTCATACACAAGACACTGTTTATACAGTTTACTTAAAAGCTAGCATGCTTAGAGGTAAGTTATTTGAAATACGTTTTATTCAGGAGAACTAAGCCTGAGGTTAAGGGAGAGTCTTTTCCTACTCAAGTGGTGGAAAGGGGTAAAAAGGTCATGGTCAATGGTGAAAGATTGAATAAAGTATGAGCAAAAATGGGTAGACAACCTTGGAGGACAGAATAAACTTAACAAAACATTAACATGTAACTGGTTAATACGCAGTAGCTTGGTTCTCATTATCTTGCAATTAGACTAGCTCATCTGTGTGACATTGTTCTTGCTCCTGCTACTAATGGCTAGAAGCAACTCTGGCTGGCACTCGGGGTCCAGTTCAGGGGTAGCTTGGAAGAGCCTTCTGGGGTGCCAGTCTGAGTGGGCTGTCCATGACATCAGTAGGCTGTACTGCTGTTTGACTTTCAGCA
>NW_009599682.1:0-2017 GCF_000690535.1 Cariama cristata | reverse complement strand
GGAATGCCAGCTATAGTCATTGTTTTCTGGTAAAAAGGTGAGAAGCTTAAGAAGGCAGACAGGGAAAGAATATATTAAGAAGTTTGTTTGGACATCCTCTGTTCATGCATCCACGCAGAACTGGCATTGCAAGAACATGTCCCAAACCAACAACCCTAGATTCTTCCTTGTTTCTTCTCCCCTCCTCTCTGTAATTCAGGTGCTCTGTGCCCATGTCCCTCACTTTTCCCTCAGTTTGTCGAAAGAACATGAAGAAAGAATAAGTCTTCTAAGGAGCAGTTGAGGGAGCTGGGGTTGTTTAGCCTGCAGAAAAGGAGGCTGAGGGGAGACTTTATTGCTCTCTACAACAGGTTGCAACAAGGTGGGGGTCAGTCTCTTCTCCAAAGTAAGAAGTCACAGGATCAGAGGAAATGGCCTCAAGTTGTGCCAGGGGATGTTTAGAATGGATGCTAGGAAGAATTCCTTCACCGAAACGGTTATGAGGCATTGGAACAGGCTGCCCAGGGAAGTGGTGGAGTCACCATCCCTGGAAGCATTTAAAAGGCCTGTAGATGTGGTGCTTAGGGACATGGTTTAGTGGTGGACTTCGCACTGTTAGGTTAATGGCTGGACTCAATGACCTTAAAGGTCTTTTCCAACCTACATGATTCTATGATTCCATAATACTCTTGGAAAGTGTGTCAGACCCCGCATTTTTTAACAAAAGTCTTTCCAATGGGGAAGAGACTAAGTTCCTCTGCAACGTCGCTCACTATTTGTTTCTGACCCTTTCCAAAGATGAGCAAGTGGTGCATGAAATTCTGGTGCAAAAGTGGCATACCATTACAAGGTCCTGCAAGTCACTCCCACCTTTTTTCGTTACCTCTTTTTCATATTTTTCCTTCTTTTTAAAAAGGCCCAAACTGCCATCAAGTTCCCACTGGGACAAGCACCTCTATGTAGAGTATCAATCCAATCCTCGCATTGTCCTTCTGGGATGGTAAAGCTCTTCCTCTAGTTTCAACCAATTTTATTATTTTAATAATATTCAAACACTTCTGATAAACTTCCGATAGGATAAAGCGTTAATGCCCTTCCAAGGCCATTACAAAGTTATTTTATCTTACATTGCATATAATTAGTACCTTAGAAACTTGTTTGTGCACAGCACAGTGAATATTCATCTCTACAACTCAATGTACAAAACAGACCCAGCTGCAAAACAGGACAAAAAAAAGAAAAATGAAACCCTTCTGAATACTGGTTTCTGTTTAAACAGCAAGTGGGTGGAGTTTCTGACTCAAAGATTTCTGGAAAGATTCAAATACAGCTGTAACTTCAACCAGAGGACCCAAAACTGCCTATTCAGTAGGCAGTCAAAGAACCTATTTTTTAAAAAGGGAAGAAAATTCAACAGGTTTTCAGGCTTTCTTCATTTTCACCAAGATATTAAGCTAACATCTTCATTTTCTTCTCCTTTTAACTCTATGCTTCTAAAAACATGTTTTCTGGAAAACGTGCACTAAGCATTGTCTTTCAAACCATAGCCTGTTTTACCACTGTAGGACCTTGATATGCCAACTCTTCCCTCACCTTTTTATCAGAGGTAATAAGTTTAAAGGCTTCTGTCACTTGCTGCACTGTAGCACCACCACCAACATCAAGGAAGTTTGCTGGAGTTCCGCCGTGAAGTTTAATTATATCCATTGTGGCCATAGCTAAACCAGCACCATTGACTATATGAGAATAAAGATAACATTTAGGAATTCAGTTTATAAATCCATTAGGTCATTTAAAATTCATTAAACAGAATATACCTAAGCAGCCTATGTTTCCATCCAATCCTATATAGTTGAGATCTGCTTTTGCAGCGTCCCTGTCTCTTTGATCTTCCTGTGTCCAATCCTGCATATCAAAGATCTTCTTCTGACGATAGGCTGAATTACTGTCAAAGTTTATCTTTGCATCCATACACATCACTGAAAGGAAAAAACCCCAAACCATTATTTAATATTAGAATAATAGCTCAACTGTTACA
>NW_009599681.1:61146-79024 GCF_000690535.1 Cariama cristata | reverse complement strand
TAGTTTAAAGCCCTGTCAATGAGCCCTGCCAGCTCCTGACCAAAGACCCTCTTCCCCCTTTGAGAAAGGTGGATCCCATCTGATGCCAGCAGACCTGGCGCCGTGTAGGTCACCCCATTGTCGAAAAACTCATTTTTTGGGCCGGTAAGCCCAGCCATGGAGCCACATATTGATAGACTGGATCCACCTGTTTCTAACATCACTGCCCACTACCGGAAGAATAGAGGAAAAGATAAACTGTGCTCAAGTTTCCCTTACCAACCTTCCCAGGGCCTTGAAGTCACTTTTGATTGCCCTCGAACTACACATTGTTGCTTCATCACCACCCACATGGAAGACCAGTAACAGGTAGTAGTCCGAGGGCCGTACCGGGCTAGGAAGTTTCCTAGTGATGTCCCTAACCTGGGCTCCAGGGAGACAGCAGACTTCCCGAAGAAGAGGGTCTGTTTGGCAAATAGGACCCTCTGTTCCCATCAGAAGGGAGTTGCCTACAACTATAACCCTTCTTTTCTTCCTCATGGGGGTGGCTGTGATGCGAGGGGTAGGCCTTTCTGACCTTGGCAACAACTCTGGTATAGAAGGTCCTCCCTCCTCATCCTCATCCTTCATTGCCTGGCCTTCCACCTCCAGAGCCTCATACCCATTGTACAGAGGCACCCGGGAGGGTGATGTGAGCAAGGAGGAATTTTGCCTGCTGCAGTGAAAGTGAAGTTTGTGAGGAGCATGTGATGAATGTATAATTTAACAACCCAATTTCACAGAGGCAAGGGGTGGAAGATATTGGATATAGGTTTCCAGGTTTTGGTAGTAGGGGATATGCAGGGGTGGCTTCTGTGAGAGAAGGCCAAGGGCTACCCTGTGCTGGACACAGGTGGTTCCAGGCAGTTCCAGCTGGCTCCAACAGACCCAACACAGGACACAGCTAAGGCCCTCAGCAAAGCTTCTGGCACCTCTGGGAACATGGATTTAAGAAAGGGCACAATGCAGTGAAGAGTGAGGCAAAACAATGCAAGAAATGACCCTGCAAACACCAAGGTCAGAGCAGGAGGAGGGGGAGGAAGTGCTCCAGGCACCAAAGCAGAGATTCCTCTGCAGCCCATGGACATGACCATGCCGGAGCAGATATCCACACTGTGGTCCATGGAGGATTACATGCCAAAGGAGGTGTGTATTTTCTGACAGGAACTGTGGCCTGTGGAGAGTTCCTTTTCCGCAAAGTGATGCAGATCCTAGCTGGGCTATATCACACTTGGAAAAGCCTCTTTCTCCACCAACTATAGAAGGAGCCTAAACTGTGACTGTAACTACAGTGAAATGCTGTAGTTACAGGACACAAGGGATTACTTATGTCCTTTAAATTTGAACCCTGCCTTGTTCTGGAATAACTTTGCCTTGCAGACAGGTCACGATGGGCTCATTTATGGCTCTTCTCTTTCTGTCCCCCTGGTGCTTGACTTCTGCCTTCATCAGAGACTCACGGCCCACCAAGCCAACAGAGCAGAAGCTTGAAGGAGGAGAAGATGTAATATTTTTCAAGATCCATAAAAATACAATACTTCTTTCTTTTTTCTTCTTCTCGTTCTCGTCTTTTTCTTTCTGTTTCTCTTTCTCTATCTTTCTCTTTTTCTTCCTCTTTCTCTTTCTCTTTAAGTTTGCTATTATTAGGGGAGGCTTCTGCAACTACAGTCAATTTAAGTGTAAGCCTAGAGCCTCAGGGTGAAAGCATAGTGAGGTGGGAGGAGAGTGGTGGATTAGCCAACCTGCAGAATTCTAAAATCATGGTTTTCTTCTTTATCAATTTACTAAATTCTTTATAAACTTTCTTTTTCTACCCACCAAAAAGACAGTAACAAATCCTGCAGTTAGAAAGCATGGAAATCACTGGTGGAGCTATGCCTGTATGAATGTGCACAAGAATTAAGGGATATGTTTCTTTCTTTTTGCTGCACGCAATACCACTATTAAATATGCTATTCACCAGGATAGTAAGGTGCTCTCTTTTACAGCAGAGAGTATATCTGTGAGACTTTACTGCTCTTAAGCACTTAATTGTTATTTAAGAGGAACTCAGCCTTGTCCTGTCAACAAGGCAGGGGAAGTGAGGTGGGGAATGCTCCTGCCATCATTTTGATGAATGCATTCCATTGTCTCAGCAGAGCTAAACCTGGAGCCTTCTCAGTTATAACAGAGAACTAACTGCAGATGTTTCATGCTATTTTCCTAGCCCAAGGATCTCTTCTAATTATCAATGCACTGAAGAGCTTTGGGAAATTAATATCACAGAGGGCTTTTTTGAAACACAAGTTCAAGGTCACCTGAAATACAGCTGAGACAGCAACATGGAGCTCATGCTCCACCGAGCCACTTCTGCAGCTGTATTTCAGGTGACCTTGAACTTGTGATTTCTGAGTCTAGCATGGGACTGAGGAGTGAGGATTTCACACAGAAACCCCTTGGTAATAATTTCCTGAAACTCTTCAGTCCCATGCTTTATTTCCCACTGTAGAGTTTCTCACTAAAAGGAAAAGGAAGCTAAAGCATTGAAAGCCGGGTTCTAACTCTCCATCTCTACTTTGTTCTTTTCAGATGGAGGGTTTTTTTAGCAGCAGCCCATAGACAACAGAGTATCATTCCACAGAAGGAAAAAAAAAAAAAATCGCTATTTCCTGCTCTCTTTATTGTAATCCATTCCTAAAAGCACCTCCTGGGGATAAAATATCAGCCGTGAACTTTCCTGCTCGCCTTCTCTTGGCAGTTCCAGACCCCTGAATTGCCTACCTTTCTCTGTGGATGAAATCCAAGAAGCTGTTTTCTGGCCAACTCGTCCCTTCACAGCCTTGTAAAAGCAGAATGACACACTTGCTTCTTGCGACTGATCCATTATATAGAAGCTTTCAGGTGCTAATGCCACTGAATATACACAGGGACCTATCCTTATAACCCTCTGAAACAATTTGCTTACTTGCACAGACAGCATTGAAGAGAAGGTACAGAGAATTTGCTGGAAGAAGCCGGGGTATCCCTTCAGAAGAATGCTCTGCTAACATCAGTGCAGGAGAGAAATACTATGTGTTAAATAAAGATTGTAAACAAGGTTTTCCTCCAAGGAAGAATAAAAGGGGTACAAAATTTATAAGCAGTATTACTTACACAGAAGGATTACAATAAGTGAAAGCTCATATTTTGTCTGCTTAGAAATAATCATCAGAGCAAATAATGGTAAATTACTCTATAGAAAGTGTAAAAAAAAATACCTGGTACAGACAATCTGTTAATTTCTTTGCATGATGGTTAATGGATTATGTTCCCCCTTCCTGAATCTGCAAAGATCCCAACAGCTTTGCTTGCTTTCTTTCAGCAGGGAAGGTTGAGACTGTTTGTGCATTAATGCTCAGTAGTGACTGCATTGCAGCAGCAAACAGAAGAGAGGACAAGCAGAATCAGTGAGTTGTCCTGTCCTGCCACAGGACTCCTAAACATCCTTGTGCAGCTAATATCAGACAAAGCGAAAGATCAGGGCATCAACAAGAGATACAGAGGTAAATCTATGCACTTAATTTTAGCAGCCTAGTAGTAAGGCACCTATGTGCAAGTTGAGGACCCTTCTGTAGACAGTGGTGAAAGTCCAGCATGTGTCAGCTGAGATTCATTCTACCACCATCCACCAGACTATTCTCAGGTACCCAGAACCATCAACTCTGACCATCCCTCAGAATCTCATCATTCTCCTGTCCATAAATACTCCCTTTCTGAGAGGGCTGAGCAATTAATAGCTTAGCCTGACTGAAGATCCCCAAACCAAGTCTTCCTGCTGTGTCTCTTGGAAAGCTTCATAAGGAAGGAGACCAAAGGCCTAGGTGGCTAGTACAGGCCACAGTAATGAGCTCCACGTGAACATAAGGGAAGCCTCAGTCAGAGCGCACACATAAGGTCTTACGGATCTACTCCTTTATTACAGACTCTACTATTAGTCTTCTGAGTAAGTGCTGGCCATGCACTTTGTGTTATGCTATACATATCTATAAAACTGCAGTTACAGCATCTTAGCAATGTGGCATGAAGTGCCAGAGAGAGCTACACTGTTGTGGAAGCCTGTATGAATAAACATCTCTACTTGGCTCATCTTTTAGTCAGCATGGCCGTCTCACTGCCAACAAACACCACCTCTGAGTGCTAAGAAATGTGAGGAGGGTGCAGCATCACTGCAAGTGGTAAAGCTTCTCAACCCATTCTGTCATGGACTTACTGGAGCAACAGGCAACCAGGACTAGTCTTAAGAAAAAGAGATCTGCCCTGCCTCTGCTGCATAATCTCTGCTGGGGACTCTGATATGGAACTGAGTAGAAATAGAGGCCCAGCAGCATAGATTTCTCCTGAGGATCGCTTATCCAAGGGAGTACAAGGGAAGGAGAGGAGAGAAAGAATCCCCAAATGTTAAGGGTTGTTAAGAAAACTAGTTTTTGTCTTAGACTGAACTCTAGTTAAAGGAAAGGAAGCTTAATGGTAGTTTTTCCGGATGCAAAATATTCAGCAATGATGTCTCTCAGATTTTAGATAGCATCCTCATCAGAAAACTTACAAAGAAGCTGAACGGTGAAACCTTCAACCCTGCTGATGATAGTCTTTCAGGTAATCAAATGCCACAGTTAATGATGAAGCAGTCCAGAAGGACCTCTCAAAACTGATTTAGTAGGCTAGAGAATGTCTGATGACCTTTAGCGTAAATAAAACCAAGACAATGTGTCTACAGAAAAATAAATCTAAGCTATGTCAGTGTGGCACTGAGAGCAGAACTGGCAATACAGCTCAGGATAGAGCTCTCAGAGTCACTGCAGAGAGGTCTCTGCAATCATTGGTTCAGCATGCAATAGCACTGAGTTGAACAAAAAACAGAAGAATGCTAAGCATCACCACGAAAGGATGGAGAACAAGATGGGGGAATCATTCTTCTGTACATAACAACAGGGCACACCTACCTCATAACGACTGTGTGCAACTCTGTTCTCCAGCTCGCAAAGTGGGTGGTGGTGAGGATCAGACAGATAAAGGCAATCAGGTGGTGGACTTCTAGAGAAAGAGTCTAAAAAGACCAGGACTCCTCAGTTTGGAAAGGAGAAATCTGGGAGGAATGTGTGCATGTTCACTAAATCGTGAAAGTGGATGACAAGATAAATGCAGAACTGTTCTGCGGTCCTAGAGCAAGGGGACACTCAATTAAATTTTTATGAAATTGGTTTAAAGGAATAAGAGAATCCAGTGGGAAACAAACTTGTGGAATCTGCTGTCATAGGAGGATGGGGAAGCTGACTGTGTCAAAAGTCATGGACAAGAAGCCTGTAAACAAATGGTCTAACTTTAACGTCCCAGTTCAGTGACAAGCTGTGTAGGAGAGCTGCTGAAATCAGTCAGGTTGTCTTGATCTCCCTAAATCCCTGAATAAGATTTTTTCCCTCAAGGTTCTCCTCTGCCAGCTCTCACAGCTGTCCTCTGTGGCACTATCCAGCAGAAGAGAACAAGCAGGGAACAACACTGAAATGGGAATGGGGACGCTCTCCATGGTGGATGTGGGGTTTTCTAGAGATAAAGAGTAAAGTAGAATGATTCCTATTTGTGCTAGTTCTCCTGGCAGCCTGGGAACATGCAGGTGGCCCGATCCATCGCATGGCAGGAGGTAGAGAAGGTCGAAGTCTAGAGGTAAAACTAGCTGCAAACAACAACTGGATCAACCTCCCTGGTAGTGGCTACATAAAAGAAAAACAAATTTAAAAAAAGAGCTACTGGAAAACCACAGGTAGATGCAAGCTCAGAGAAAAACATGATTTGGAAAACAAACAAGCAGAACAAGCAGGCGGGAAACATTCACAAGGAACTCCCAGACCAACAGCAGAAAAGCCTCCTTAACTTTTTTTGCATCATTTGTCCCAGAAATTGAGGTCTTCTGTCTTAGGAAGCATTTTGGCCCAGGAAAATCAGTTTAGATACTTATCAACAGGTATTTGAATAGGGAAAGGGAGGACAGTAAGTGTGCCAAATCACTACCAATCCAAAGAGGACAAGCAGTGTTTTCCTGGTACTCCAGGGAGCTGCAATTACTCAGATTCAACAGCACAGAGATGCTGGTGCTGGAGAATTTATTTCCATTTTCCTAAGGACTGCCAATACTTGAGGGGAAAGAGAAGGCAGATCCAAATAAGAATAGCTGTTGCCTGCAGGCACAATCCCCTGGTGGGGAGAATACACTGTGGCCCAGCTGGTGTGAACTGGCCTCTGCAGGCTTTGAGCCATGTAGTATGTAGGAGTATGTGACAGTAGGTAGTAGCTTGGACATGCTCTGCTTCCTAAGTTCAGCCCTGGCATTCAGATGCACAACAGACCCATGCTTGCCCGAATGCTGGAAAAAAAAGGTGGGATGATCTTTTAAAAAATCTCAGAGACTCAAAGGATAGCACTGTTCTTCACAGGCCCTGCTCAATAACTTCAAAAAAGATGTTGACACTGGCTGCAGAGCACAGTGCTGGGTAGAGAATGGCCCTCCACTCCAGAGGTTCCTCATCTCCTTTCTGGTATGCACCTTTGAGGTAGAAGAATTGCTCAGAGGTCCCTTCTCCTTAACTGCCACTTGCATTTGTGCCACTGATTTTTTTTTATTTGGTGTTTGTTGCTTTTTATCTTTCTGTGTACAGTTGTATCCCTAGAAGTTGTTAGATGCTGGGCTTTTCATGTAGTTAATTGAATCCACAGTGCATGGATTCCCTCCTCTGTTCAGCTTTGTTAGTCCTGATTCATCTGAGTTACTGTTCCACAGCTTATTTACGTGCCATGTGACATCAATGACCGTTTCCTCCCCATTCCATGTGGGACCGCAGCGAAGGTGAAATCTATGTACAACCTGAATGAAACTTCTAGGGAAGGGGATAGATGTTGTCAGCCATTTATTAGTTGTTCATCCAAACGCAAGAGTCTGGCAACCCCATACAGAGACCAGTGTGTATTTAAATAGCTTCTAAGACACATTCTAGCTTACTGTTGCATAGTGTGAGTTGTACATGCATTCTAGCTGGCAACAGTCCTTTATGTGGTTTGCTTGTAGAATTGATCAGTACCGAGTAATCTAACGCCCAGTTGGATCCAATGTACATTATGTGCAACTCATTGCCTGCAAAATACGTTACTGGATGGGGAGTTATGCAGCCAGTGAGTACACCAAAAGAATGTACTTCATCTTTAAAAGGTGTGGAATTTAAAGCAAACAAGCTGACTGATTGAATGCCAGAAGAATAAAAATGGTTTCAGCCATTTCAGTCTGATCAAAACATCTGCCTATTATGAGAATAATTTCTAGACTTAAGTCCAGAAATCAGACTTTGCCTTTCCTCTCCTTCATTTTTGAATAGAGCCATCCTTTCAAAAAGCATAACGAGGAAGAAATCTTATTGATAAATACTGCGTAATGGGACTTTGCAGTTCTGGAACAGAGGAAAAAAATTTTGTCTTTTTTTAGTATTTTTAAATGAACTTTTCCCTTCACAGAAAACAGAAGCAGAGCAGGTAAATGGGCAAATGTTATAACCCTGAAGCTATCAGAGCATCCCTCCTGAGAATTTTTATTCTGCCAGACTTGTCGTGATCCATCACACTGATTGCTGTGTCACCTTGCATCTTGAATGAGCTGTTCTTGGCAAGAAAAAGCTAAACTTTCCTCCCAGGCCTTGCCAACCCCTTTCACTGCAACTAGGGCAGAGAGCTGATGCCATTTATCTATTCCTTCAGAAAATTAGAAATGCCTTCACCTTTCTTTCACACTGAAGACTCAGAAAACACAGTGAGTGTTTAGTTAAACAGTGAAGATATAGACTACAACTAAGGTTTTGTAGTCTCTGCCGTATCATAAATTCTTTTCTAGGGGTCATTTGTAAAGTGGCACATATTGCTTCATGCCGCACTGCTATCTCTTTTTACTCTGAAAGGCAGAGATCTGGCACATGGGGCTGAAGAGCCAGGGGGGAAGTGGGGTGATGGGCTAGGTATGTTTGCTCTGCATGAGACAGAACTGGGGTCTAACGAACAGATGGAGAGGGAAGGCAATGCATAAGACACCTCATGGTCATGGTGAGGAAGAGAAAAACAGTGAGGAAGCCAGGATCAATTCTGTGCTTTTTTTGCTAATAATTTGCCTTCGCAACTAGCTTGTTTTTCCTTGCCAGTGTGCTAACAAATAAGAGCCCACCTACAACAATCTTTAAAGGAGGAAAAATAAATTATCCTTCTTTTGCACATGTGGAGAAAGTAAAATACTGTAGGTAAAGCAGTTCTGTCATTGGCCCATATACCAGTCAAATAAAACCCATCAGTATTTGAAGCAGTCACGCAGTACATGCACAGAATATATAGATGTACCAAATTATCCTTGTAATTGTTTTAAGATTACAAGACAAGAAGACTAAAAGGGAACTGTGCTTTGGAGTTGAACAGCATGGAGCAAATCAATAAAATTTTCCTTGTGAATTGCTCATCTAAAGGCTAAAATGCTAAAGCCTTGTGCCAAGACACAGAGCAGTGGCAGAGGATGGAAAATTACTTGCTTTAGTTTAAACAACAAAGGAAGATCATAAGGATTTCTGAATGATTCCTAAATGCAATGCTTCTTTTAATCTAGTCATTACTGAATTGAAAAATGAACTCCATAGGAATTTTCCTTTATGTTCTGAAATTGGTGAATTTTTTTATAGCCATTTCAACTGTCAAAGCAATCTCAGATAGACTGACCTGGAAATATCTTCTGCCTTATTGGGAAACAATGTCTGGAACTGATCGCTGTTGCTGATATGGCTATTAGCTGACAGTAAAAGAATTGGGGAGCGAGGAATCCTGATTACTAGAGCTTGTTGGCCCCAGTTACACATGTAGTTTCCTTCCAGCTTATCCAGTGGGTCTGGCCTTCAGACACACCTCATGCACTTACATTTTCTCACCAGAAACTCCCTGCTCTTCATACCAGTCGGCTTGTTTCTTTCCAATACCAGGCAGGAATACGCCAGTGAAGCTTTTCCAAGTCTTATTCACAACAACAGCTGAGCAGGTTTAGCTGAAACTTTCTAAATAGTATTCTGCCAGAGTCACATACCTGGCATGTAAAAGTATCAGCTGGGTGCGGAGTGTATAGCAAAATGCTAATCATGTCAGGTGGGATGCCATGGAAAGCATCAGCCACAGAGCACACTAGCTGCCCTCCCAACAGTGCCAGGACCTGTCACAGTGATTTTCCTTCTGTCCAGACTGACTCTAGTACTCTTTCATCAAAGAACATAAATCAGTAAGTCACATATCTAATGACTAAACAAGCAGCCTTTTTTAAGACCTATGCCTCACTCAGATCTCCAGAAAAGGGTCTGCAGAAAGAAATGGCTGGGGAGCCAATACCAACCTCCAGATGGGAAGTGCCAGACTAACCAGATGCAGTCTAGATCTTAGTCAGAACCTAATTATTAGTAAGTTTGTGCATATTTGCACCACTGCTGGAAGAGGTTGTCTCATGGATCAGGCACATTTTGCTGCAAGAGAGATGTAAATGGGACAATGACTTTTGTCTCTGGTTTTCTGACAAAACCTAGATGCCTTTTCCAAACTGTGGCACTAGGGAGGAGGGAAGAACTAAGATGGATGTTGTTAGATTCATAATGCAACCCTAGCAGTGCTAATACTCTTGAAGACCTGGAGGAGAGTAGTCTGTTCTCCCTCTCTTTCCTTTGTAATTTTCTACCTCAGGCCTCTGGGACAAGTTTCAGGTGCTGGCAGAACATTCCTTTCTCCTATGTATGCAGGAGAGAGTGCTCTCTGCATGGTATTGAAGTCCATGCCTCAGAGGGGAACTACACAGCTGATTATCCAGAATTGATGGCAAATGAAGGTAAAATAAAAAGCTCTGTGTGCACCTGAAAGCCTCAGCAAGTTAGTGTATCATAATCTGCCTGTCTGAAGCATGTCTGAATGTCCTAGCCTGCTGTGCTGCAGATGTGTTTTGTTGTGCAGTAATTCTCACAACACTGCCTGATCAGCTCTAACAGAACAAGAGAAATAGCCTGAAAAAACGCTCCACAAACTGAAGCTGAAAGGTAAACAAGCAGGTGGGAACAGCAGTTCAAAGTGTTGGTCTCATTCTGGCTCTTGAAACATTAAAAAATGTTTTATTGATGGGATATCTTATTAGGGCCCAAATTACATCTCACTTATAAAACCTGATAGCAAGTCTCAGAAAGATGACAATTCACCTTCTTTCCACCAGCTATCTCTGGGACTCAGCAGCCCAGGTTGTAAGCAAAGAGCAGCAGTTCTGCCTCACTGAAAGTTGTTCCTTGCAGCAACATTGGCCTTTGAAGGGTCCGATGTGTGATAAACAAGCAGAGATGACCTAGCTGGTGCACTGCTGGAGCAAAACTCAGCTACGGATACAGCTATGGCATTTCTCTGTGTCAGAGCATCTTCTCAGGTGTTCAGTAGGACTGTGTCTATACCATGCCCAGAGTTCACTGAAATCAGCCATGCTGGAGACCACAGTCATTCACAGTGTTTTAGTAGCACTGTGCATCTTCCCTGGGCTCTATGGACTGGCATGACCACAATAGTTGCTCTGTGAAACCATTTCAAAAGCAATTGCTGGAGCAGACAAAATTTTGAGTTGATCAGGTTGGAAAATGGCTTAGGAAAGGGGACCATAAAGGTGGCAGAGAGCTTGTTCTCTCAGGACTGCCGCTAAGGATTCATCTCAGGGTTAGTGTCACATTTGCATGCTAGCTAGAGTGATATGGTATGGTGCTGCCACTCATTACTCTGCAATCTCTTCCAGAACCTTATTTCCTTTGCAGGAAGAACTAATAACTTAGTTGACTTCTCTGTTCTGAATTACCTTCTACCCTGTGTGTTCAACATCTTGTATGGTGAAACTCTATTCTCACAAGTGGCATCTACATAGTACTGCAGTACAAGCATCAAATCAGAAGTATGTATTTATTTCCTGTATTTAATTGGAACAATGTTTTGTTATAATGAAGCATGAAACTGAACATAAGTATACTGGAGGAGCAGGGGAAGGAATTTGTTATACTGTTTGCACGTAATACTTATGCTTATCAGTGATAAAAATAAACTAGTTACAAACATATCTTCTTCAAAAGGTTTAAATAAGCTGTCAGGAAGTGGATCAAATGCATCAACAGAAGATATATTTGTAAATGCATTTAGAAGTAGATGGCTGCTTCAAAAATTGTATCTTAAGCCTTCTGGCATTTATGAGCATCTGTTTCTGGCATGTAGGACATTCAGGCATTTAAGAAGGTCATGTCTTCTACTCTATTACCTTACTATGGATTTCCTGCTGCACAAAGAAAGTCCAGTGAAGACATAGGGACTCATTCTGCGTATCTGAAGATGGAAGTCTCCATCAACATGCAGGCAAGGGAGGAAAGCAACATCTTTGGAAGGTAATACTCATTTCAGGCTTCCATGGTGCACCAGTAAACAAAGAAAGAGTTCACCATTATGGTGAAGGTTAGCACATCAAGACATTCCCTAGGGTCTCATCTTCTCAGGTTATCCTCCTCCTCTATTCTGCCCTGGTGAGGCCACATCTGAAGTACTTGTGAGAGTCGGTCCAAAGTTGGCCCGAAAGAACTGTAATGTCTCAACATCGCCAACAGACAAGGAAGAGGGAGGACTGCATGGTCCACTACGCGGGAACAAGGACGTCAACACCCAAAAAGGAAGGACTGCATGGTAAGAACACACTATACTGTTCTCCACTACCTGGGACTGAAAGTAACGACCGAGATAAAACCACATATCAGCTGTCAAAGAAGATGGATCTCACCTGCTGTCTTAGCAACAGGCAAGAAAACTTGAACTTCAGGTGAATTTTCCTCATTATAATATGAAAAACACACCTCCTAGTCAAAGGCTACCCACCTCCAAGGCAAACCACACCTAAGACACTCTTCCTTGAGCATGCGCAGAAGTCTTGCTTGGGAAGGCGGAGGTTGGCAGTGGTCCATGGGACAGAGGAGGGGGCAAGGTGTGTTGCTCAGCATAAAAGATGCTCCTTAAGAGCCAAAGTTTGGAAGCTTTCCCCACCAGAGATCACAACAATCGGAGGACCGAGGGGACGCCGCCAGACCTGGGACCATAGGGACGCCGTGGACCCGTGGTGGTAGCTATAATTCTCTCCCTCTCTCCTTTTACTTTGCCTTTTCTTTCCCTCTTCAGTCTTTTTACCTATTGCATGCCGCTTTACAGGCAACATAATAAAGTTACACTGATTGATTGAAACAAAACCCCTTTGGCGTTTTCACCTTTGTTTTTTGCACTTCAAGACCAGAGTTTAACGAACCATCATGAGTCTACCAACTGGACCATGACAACACTGTATGCAGTTCTGGGCTCCTCAGTTCAAAAGAGACAAAGAACTACCGCAGAGAGTCTAGTGGAGGGGAATTAAGATGGTTAGGGGACTGGAATATCGCTCTTATGAGGAAAGGCTGAGGGAGCTGGGTCTGTTCAGCCTGGAGAAGACAAGACTGAGAGGGGATCTCGTCAATACTTATAAATACCTTAAGGGAGAGTATCAAGAGGATGGGGCCAGACTCTTTTCAGTGGCGCACAGAAACAGGTCAAGGGGCAATGGGCACAAACTGAAACAGGAATTTTCATATCAATATGAGGAAGAACTTCTATACTTTGAGGGTGGCTGAGCACTGGAACAGGCTGCCCAGAAAGGTTGTGGAGTCTCCTTCTCTGGAGATATTCAAAATCTGCCTGGACATGTTCCTGTGTAACCTGTTGTAGATGCACCTGCTTTGGCAGGGGGGTTGGACTGGATGATCTCCAGAGGTCCCTTCTGAACCTGACCGTTCTGTAATTCTGTGATTCCTTCCCTATGCATGTTCACAGAAGAAGAAAATCAGGCTGCAGCTTTCTGCTAAACTGCCATTTCCCTACGTGGACCTACGATGTGCATTTTTGCTGAAGGCAGAGCCTGAAGTGGACAACATTCTTTTTTTGTGATGACCTAAAAGCAGATAAAATCCAGTCTGTGCATTTAGTCCTAGAGTTAGTGACACAGGGGGCGGTACTGAAAGGGACAAAGGTTTTTGTCAATTTAAAACATGAGCTGGCAGCTGGGCCCCTCCACAAAGACAAAGGCACTGCCAATTTTAGCAGATTTTCATTTGTCAAAATGTACAACAGCTGCATGAGACAAGACAAAATGGTTGGTACTATAGTTGACTTTTTAACCTTTTCAGCACTTGCCTCCCTACAGACACAGTAAAAATATGTCTGTAATTATGTTATCCATCTCATGGGAGCTTGCATGTGTCTAATAAGAATTGCTGATGGGAACCTAGCAAACTCATTTGATACTTTCTTTGGCATATCTATTCTCCACGAACTTTCTGGTTGATATATTACTAGGGGTTTTTTTGTTTGTGAAAATACTGAGTTTCTGCTTGGTTAATTGGAGGCAGGCAATGATATAGTGTGGAAAACACTACTTACTGGTCACCTCTTCCCAAGTCAAAGCCACCACACAGTTACATTTCAAAAGGGATAAATGCTAGGTTCTCCCCTCTGTTCTCTTTGTCCCATGCTGAACTCAGAAACACAGACTTTGCTCTCCTGACCCAATTCCCTCAACCCACCTAGGACATCTCCAAGGACAGACCTGAGCCAGTGGAAGGGGAATCTGTAGCTGTGGCACTACTAACATTGTACATAAACCTAAGATAATGATGTGGATGGTCACACCATGTCCATGGCAGCAAACCTAAGGAAAGGGACTCATCTGAACAGCAAAGAAGAGGTCATTTACTCCATGGGAGACACCTGACATAAAACCAGAGTTGCTGTGTTAAAGTTTTTGATGTGTTCACCCACCCTAATCCCTCATAAAGCACGCCCCAGTACCCTGGGATGCATGAATTCTTTCAGTTCCCATCTTTCCCAGCCAGACCTTCATCCTGAATGGAAATCCTCCTGATGAGGAAAAAAGAACTGGGTTTGAGCAGCAACTGAATATTTCTTGCTCTCGACAAAGGAACACCATGGCTGGTTTATTTGTAAGACTCCTAAGAGACCTTCCTCAGCTCTCTGCTAATCTGAGCTCAGGATTGGGCCTAGAGGTGGGGACAGTACAGTGGCAGCTGGTGATGTGAGAGCACAGGCAACAATTTCTCCTTGCTCCAAAGGGAAGTACAAAAGATTTTGGCTCTAAATGTCTTAGGTACTGGCAGCAGCCACCCCGCGGCCCGCAGCCACTCCCCACAAGTGTCAGTGGGAACAGGGCAGAGGGCTCCCTGTATCACCTGAGGCAAAGCTCTTGGCGGCACAAGAACATCACACACAACAAGCAGCATCACCTCTCACAACACATCACGCTTCAGGTAGTTTTGTCAGAGGCCTAGAGTAGCTGACTTTTGGGAGAGGGGGCTAGCTCAGAAGCATGAACAGCAAGACCAGTTCACCGAGGAGTTTCATCTCACAACTACAGCCCTGTCCCAGCCCCTGGGGCTGCAAAGCTCAGTTTAGTGTGTGTTGCTGAACAACCTGAACAAGTTCTGAAGCACCAACAGGAGGTCTGTCTACCCAGAGATCTCACTGCAGTACAGGCCACACACATCTGAGCTCAACAGGGACCAGGAACAGGGCAGCCACCACAATGCAGAACTTAAATCAACCTGCAAACAGACTCCACCGTTCCCCACCTGCAGCCATTTGTCAATTACAGGGGCTAACAGCCTCTGCCTGGTTCAAAATCTTTCAGGCCCTCAAACAGGAGTCTGGACAACACTTTCTTCCTTTGTCAAGTATAATGGCCCAGGTTACAACAGCAAATAGCCTGTTAAAGACCAAAGGAAAAAAACCTTGAAATATTCTATTAGCTGCTGCTCAAATTTACTTACCAGCTAATCTAAAAAAAGAATTCACTAATGCCTGTGTCCACTTGCCCTTGCTAATGGTGGCCAAAGGCTGCTAATGGAAAGGCAGCTATCAGTGCCACGATAATTACACTCTCTTAATTTCTAAAGAGGACAGTCAAATCTTTGCTGATGGGCTTCCTAGCCTGTGGTTTCACCAGCATGGCTTTGCTACAGAGCAGAATCTGGGTATTAAACCTAAAGGAATTCAGATTTCTTCAACGTAACTGGACCGAACTCTACTCCCCCAGCCCCAACATCTTCCTCCCCTCTCCCCCTGGTGATTTTGTGGGTAATTAAATACTTTTCTCCCCCCCCAAAGTATAAACAAATGAATAAAAGAAAGAAGGATACAAAGAAGAGGGGAAGTTTATCTTAATAAAAGCTATCAATTCTTTCGAGGTTTTCATTTGAGGTTTTCTGAACATAAAGACTCTGCACACCAAACACACAGCCCAGCCTTCCTGGACATCCTCATCTGGGGTCAGCAGAGATGTTTGTCCATTTTTTCATTAAAAAAATTAAATCTGTGCTGAAAGATTGGGAGCTAGGAACTGCCGTAATATCTCATTCAATGTACAATTAAGAGGAATTCTTTAGCCTGACAAACAGGATCAGAAAGAAATATAATCCGAGTGGGCAAGACAAACCTCTGCAAGAAGCTGTACACTCAGGCGTCAGCATATTCAGTGTCCCTCATGTCACTGAAATTGAAAATAAATGTCTTAACACCAACGTAGCATTAAGAAGTAGGCATTCTGTTTATTGCAGCTTTGGATGCACAGGGAATCGCTCCACCTAATATGCATGTCGAGTAAAATGAAGATACGTTTTATATACAATAAAACATTTGCATATTCATAGTACACTACATAGTCATTGTTATTCACACTTAGCATTGGTTGTAAGTTTCTCGCTTCTAATGTCAATTAGTACGCATCCTCAGTTAGCATTAATGAAGCCTCTATATTAACTACGCATGCTCCGCAAGCGAGGTTTTGCCCTCTTTCAGGGGGACCATTTGAGTAGGAGGTTGCAACCTCCTGCTACCACAATTACCTCTGTCCTGCTCTCAGCCAATTTATCGTTGATGTCTGTGGGTTGTAACGTGTTATCAGTTTGGCTACCTTTGTGTCTAGAACTTCCTCTTTTGAAGGCCTCTCTCCACAATCTTGCCCACTAGCTTAAATAACAGTGTTCCTTCTTCTGTCATTTGTTCTTTTTCTTGATGCTTCCCAACCTTGAGATGCCAGGCTAAAGCATGTGCCTGTTTTTCTGTTAATTTAGCTGAATTATTTAACTCTTTAGTGTCATTCCTACCAGCAATGTGAAGGTGTAGACAACAAGCTGCTTCTGCTCACTGAATTGTTAGGAAAAAGCCATGTCTGGCTCAATCTTTCCACTTTATTCCACCTAAAATAGTAAAAAAATTATGAGCAATGAAGAACAAGCTGTCAACATGTCAAAAACTGTGTGTGTGTGTGAATTGTGTTGAAACTTCTTCCTTTTCTTTACCCATATTTTCAGCAACAACACTCCAGCCCGCTAAGTCATGGGAATTAAACAGCTAATCTCAAGCTGATGATCCTTTCCAGGTTTACAATGTTATCAGCTGGTCACATACATAGTTGTGCATTTCTGTTTGCTTATCAAGCTTAAATGACCTCTGCTGTGACAGAAACACATGAAAGAAGTAAGTTTGTCAGCTGGAAGAAAGCAGCCATCCGTTTCTGCAAGCACTGGGTTCAAAACTGATTAACTGCATGAGATTTCACATGTACCATCCATTCTTAAAAGAATGTTTCAGAAACTGACACAGAAAAATGTGCTGCAAAGGAATGCTAAAAGTGTAATTTTGGAAATCCCTCATTCTTTAAGTAAAAAGAAAACCAACCAACCAACCAACAAAAAATCCCAAGCAAACACAAAAGAGGAAAGAAAAGATAAAGGCATTTAGTCTTCAGGAAGTAGATTTTGCTTCTAGATTTTACTTTTTTTCACCCACACTGAAATTTTTCTGCAATTTTGCAGCAAAATTTTCTGAAAATTTTGCATTAACTCTTCTCAAAGACATGTATGTTGCAACAGTGAAATGACTTCTGGCAGAACTGGTTGAGCTAGAATCTGCGCATCTGAGAAATCTCTGGAGAGCACAAGAAGGAATAAAATCCCCTATAATTGTCCTGTGAGGTAAATTAATGTTTCTTTAACTACCAGGGTCTTCAAGCCTCACAGACTGTCAACAACACTTACTTTCTAGTGTCAGCTATAAAACTGCTCTCATCTACCAACCCGCTGCTGCAGGTTTGGGCAATGGAGGAGGAATCTGAGCAGCCAGGGTAGGTCTTCATACAACATTAACAGAAATTGGGAACTAATTCTCATTCCCATGGACATTCATGCAACAGGGAAAAAACAAGGTGGGCATGAAAGTTAATCACTCCTCCAAGGCACTAGAAGCTGAAAGTGCTCAGTACAGAGTGCACGCTGGCTTTCAGACTCCATATACTTACAACAGTGAAAGTATCCCTTCAGGGTTCTCATGCACCAAGACAACCAAGTGCAACACCAATTCCTCTGCTTTCTTGATTTGAAGCCTTCCAGATTTCATGTTGACTCCTAGTCACTCTCTTTTGTCAGGAGATCTTAACTATAGAACATGGCCTGTTTCCCTGGGTTTGTTTTTAGGACTCTTCGCCTACTCTGCTTGGAGTCAATAATTTAACAAGAGGAGTTTTCACATGACTCATTCTGTCTCCTGGATGATCTAACAGTTGTAAATATGAAGAAGTTTTATGGGGAAATACATTGGGGAGGTTCTGTCTGGATGTTTTTAGCATTAAAAAATATCACCACCTTGTGTTGCTTCTGTCCAACAAGGCAGACTTTTATATGTAAATCTTTCCCTGAGCATG
>NW_009599681.1:0-61078 GCF_000690535.1 Cariama cristata | reverse complement strand
AGCAGGACTGCTGTAAGCCATGAGCACCCTGCAGGTGCACTAACATATCCAAAGCAGCCTTCATCATCATGGAGTACTCACCTCTCCCTTCCTTACTGCATACTAAGCTCACTTACAAGTCCTTCCAACTACAAGAAAAGGCAGAAAGATTGGAGGCACTTACATATTTTTGAATTAAGATATCTTGCTTAAAAAATGAAATTTATGTCTCTTGCTGACTGAACCTTCCTAAGTGTCATAGATGCTCCAGTGGTAACATGAGAAGCCTAACTTTGGTTCCTACTATGGGACATATCTTAAGTGCTTTGTGCAAAAATTGATGACAGTTGATTACTCAGTGAGGATGGATGTGTATCCTCACAGGAGCTGGGATGTCAGCATACATTCCCAGTGCTCTTGGAGCAGCACAAAGGCTTAGCAGGCATCAGTGAGTTCGTAACACAGAGACAGGGACAATCTACCATAGGAGGGTTTGGAGACCTACATGTTTCTGTCTCCGATCTTATGACATTGTCTGTAGGGCACACAAACTCCTCTTCAAAGAAAGATTTTCCCAACACTGCCTCTGAGGAATACTTACTGGAAGCACAGACATACTCAACCCTGCCAGAGGACAGGCCTTTCTTTTGTGAGGGTATGCCCAGGGAGCTAGACATCTAGTCTTGATGCCTATCTGCTAGATGCCAGTGCTGTTTAGCCTTGATGGGACCTGGCCATGGTGCCCTGTGGAGCTCTGGACCACTGCAGTGATCCACACAGATTGGTTTACCCTGTTTTAATTCTGTCTGTAAGGGCTGTGGACAGACTCAAGCTCCTCCCATCAGGCAGCCAAACTAACCCAGCAGCAAGGTACTATGGGCATGTAAGGGCAAAGGCACTGGATGGGGCAGCAAGACTGGCTTCTTGGCTCTGATGATATAACCTACCTGTGCCTGTGACACTCCCCAGTAGGACTGTACTTACATATCTTGAGGAGTACATACCTATTCAGCTCTGGCTTCTTCCACTCCAGCAGAACTTGACATCCAAACTACCAACCAGCCTGCCCTCACAGGGGTTAGGTCTGGTTATCCTCTTTAATGAACAGTCAACCAGTTACTTATGCATACCCCACCTAACAAAACTCTTCCTCAGGCTCTAAGAGCTTTCGGACATTGAACTGCACCCGTTATATGCAAACAAACAGCACAAGGCTCTTGGATGGAGTAGCCAAGGAAAGAAGCACAGGGCATGAGACAACCGTCTTGTTCATGAATTGATAATGCCTCCTTAAAGCTCCTTTGACAAGAAGGCTGAGCAGCTAAGTCAGAAAGATCAAGTACCTCACTGATGTGTCATACATCCAGAAGTGCACTGCATATCCTAGCCCCTATCAATCAATAAAGAGGGCTAATAAAAGGAGTTCTGAGAGCAAAGGAGACCCTTTCACATTGGAGAATAGGACAGTGGCTGAAAAGACAAAATGCAGCTAAAATACACAAAGAAAAATCCTGAATTGACTGGAAATTAAAAAGTAAATACAAGCCTTAATCTCTGGAGACAGTAGTGGAACAATTGGAAAACTAAAACAGAAACATCAAAAGGCATGACAGGAGAACGAAAGCTGACTTTCACTTATTTAAGGTGATTTGTTTAGAGGCACATTAACTAGCCAAGAAAAAACAAAATCAACCTGTTGTTCAAAGGAGGTCTATAAGCATGACAGAATACTTTAAATGTCTCTATTAGAAGATTCCAGTGTGAGCACTTGCAAGAACAAAGACCACATCAACCACTAATCTACGCTAGTGTCCTGGTTTGGCTAAACAGAGTTATTTTCTCCTTTCAGGAGGTTTTTTTTTTTTTTCTTGCAGTAAGTTTCTTCTAAGTAACTGCACTTTCTGAAAGTACAGCTACACTTTTTTCAGACAGTGTCTGTGTTTCAGACCTGATAACACTCGATATTTATAGTTGCTACTGAAGTATCAGTAGGATTGGTATGCAGAATGGCCCATGTTTATACTTATCCCCATGAGAATCAAGGCCATTGCTGGCCCCCCTTTTGTTAAGCGAGTAAAAAGTCGTAAAAGAGTCGCACCTGCAGAAGAGTGCAGACGGGACAGGTGACCAAAAACTGACCAACGAGGTATTCCATCCCATCCATGTCATCCTCAGTATAAAGCTCAGGGATCACGAGGGTCTCTCTCTCTTCTTGCATGGTCGGTATCCTTGTGGGACCCTGCTTGCTCTCCTGCCTCCGACTCCGATCCGTGCATCCCTGAATCCGGTTCCTGTCAGCTGCGGCGGCACTCCCGGGGGCCCCCCCTGCCCGTCCCTGCTGTGGCAGCAGCTGAGCCACTGCGGCCTGCAATCCCCTCGACTGTCATCGGGACACTCAGTATCGATTTTGTGTACTTTTCCTCTTATTTGCACTATTAGTAGCATTAGTATTAATACATTATACTATATTCCATTATTATTGTATTATTAAAGTAGTTTTAATTTCCAATCCATAAGTCTCTCTCCCTTTTCTCTGTCCTTTCCCCTCCCAGGGAGAGGGAGGGCATTAACAGAGAGCCTCTGCTGCCCACCCATTTCAAGAGCCAGCCCAGCCCAGCCTGCTAAAGTTGCAAACCATAAGCCAGTCTTGTGATTTCATGGAGAATGATGCAATTTTGTATATTTCAGCTTAGCCATGCTTCCAGCTGAGTTTCAAAGCCATGGATAAACACTTCCCAGAATCATAGCTGAGAAGAGCATAATTGCAGTGACTACTGTATGTGTACAAAAAAAGATGTCAAGAAATGTAAAAAGATTTTCCAGATGAGAACTGTCAGAATCTGAAAATCATAGAGCAACTCCAAACCCATTTTTTCTAAAACAAATTAAAGTCTATGAATCACTAAATTCTCCCACAGCTGGAATACTCAAAAGAAGAAAAATCGAATGAGAAGTACTGTCTGCTCTAAATGGATGAGGAAATTAAATGCCTTGCAAGAATGTCTCTTTTAAAAGAGCAAGTACAAGCTTATGATTGTCATAAGCAGAGCTGGATCGTGCTTTCATCCTCTCTATGAAAGGTGAACACCACGTACATTATGGAAGTATCAGTTCTTTCCAGAGGCATGAGCTGTTTCTAGAGAAGAACTGACTGAACAATATGAAACAATACCAAACATGAGTATACAGGCCCATGTTGCTTTCCTTAAGGGAGACATATTCAGAGGTAATACTGTGCTTTGTCATGATCACTCAGGACTCCAATCTCACAGATACATGTGTACCAGTACCTGGACAGTTGGCCACTGCTGAAGACAAATCAAAGGAAACTGGGTTACACACTGGGAGAGGCCCTCAGAGCCAGGCTGAGAGTTGAAGTACACTGTACTTCAGGCAGATTATTCAAAACTGAGGTTATTCTAGCAAATGCCTTAGTCCTATTGGGATTTCAGAAATAATCTCAGTTTGACTATTCACGGAATCTTCAGCACCTCAGGAACAGATCTGAAGTTCAGATGGTCGACCTCTGAGAGACTCAGTTGTATCCTGATTTTGTTCTGTTTATGCTCCCTACAGCTTTTCAAAGCCTCCAGGATAGACAAGGAAGGATGTCTTGCAGCAGCAGGGGAAGAGGTATCACCACTCAACCTTTGGCAGTTCTCACTGAGCCTGCTGTTCCCTGGTGCATGTCCTGGCCTTTTCCTTCCACCTGCACTGCTATTCTTCCCTCCTAGCCCCTTAACCTGTGTTTTTATTTCCAGAAGAGCTTCTGGTTTTTCTCAGCTTCTTTGTCTTGTTTTCCTCTTTCCTCTTCCAGCTTTTCTTCCATTAGTTAGTCTACCACAGGTAGACAACTCTTGTCCTCTCCCAGACCCCTGGGAAAAGGCTCTACTTCTCAGTCTATGCGTATCACCAGAGTGCTACTGGCTGAGTCAGAGAGTCATAATTAAGCCAATGAGTCATCCACACCTCTTTCAGGGGGAGATTTTTCTAAGATCGCAGTTATTGACATAAACAAGGATGCTGTAGTGCGAATATTGAGAGATAAATGATAAGACAGATGAGAGCAGGGGAAAGTCCCCTATCAATGGCTCAGGCTAACCACTTTTCTAATTGAAATGTTTTTGGTGAAGAAGAATTTATTTTGGAGGGAACAATTTTTGTGTAATAAGTGACATTTTCCCTTTTCTTTCAAAATTTCAATTTCTTCAACATCCAAAAATGCCACTCAGCTTTTTAGGGTTGTTGACATGAACTGGAAAACTGTGTAATGAGTTAGTTTCATGAGAAGTCACATACAGGACCAAACAGAACTAAATTGCTTAGGTATTCTTAAAAAAATAAAATGTTATGCGTAATGCCAATTAAAAACACCTCTAACATGCAGTACACTTAGATACATTTTGCTAAATGCTAACCAGAAATGGAGATGATATATTAAAAAATTACCCCAAGGAGTTGACAAAAATGTGTTTGCAACTAGGAAATTAAAGAGAGCCGGTATGTTTCAGAAATAATAAATCTTTCTCGATTCCTGGTGCAAGTGAGCTTTCCTAGAGAAATTTAGTTCAAGGTAAAATGGCCTAAGAGAGAATCACAAAACAGAAGAATGAAATAAATCAGTGAAACTTTCTGACCTGCAGAAGGAAACTGCAGTGATAAAGCCATTTATTAAAAGGAAACTAAACGGAACAAAACAGAACATAACTGACAGCAATTCACCATAAAAATTACCATATCCATTCATCTGCAGTTTCAAATAAATGCTTGTTCTTTATTTCTCTGTTAAGCAGGAAGGTGTCATAAATGACAGACAGTCCCATCAGGTATTGTTCCCAACTGCCAGACTTCATGAGAAGGTTGCACCTTAGACTATGAAACAGTCAGTCAGTTCTTTAGAAACTTTTTCAGAGCAAGGCACAGGCAAAATACTAAAGAAGAGAGAGGCTTTTACAGAGTTGAAGACTACCTATTTTAATACAGCCTAGCAGTTAAGGCTTTCAATAGAGCAACAAAAGCAATTTTGACCTTATCTTTGACTGGATCCTTGGAAGACAGCTAAAGAAATGAGTGTGAGTCAGCAGAGAGAAATGTGTGTATTTCCTAAATTCCCAGACACATAAAAGATAGTGGAAAGCCAATTAAATCAAAGGAAAGACGCTCAGTTATATCAGATGTGGGGTTGTTAAGAGATGAGTCTAAAGAAAACATACATGTGTATCTCTAAAAAAACAATTAAAAAAAAGTTTAAGGCTATGAAATACTGTTTACAACCTGTTCAAGCAGCTTTTTCTGTGTAAACCTTAATAAGTGGTTCTGAATACACCTAGCTCATGAATTGTAACATTTCTTCTTAAGGAATGATTGTACATAGTAAAAGAAGCTCTTGAATTTCACCTTTTCTGCAGCATCATGGCATAAACTTCCTGCAAATTCCAGGGTGCAAAAGCCAACAATGCTACAGAGAAATCAATCCAACTCAATCTATTGAAGCAAAAGTACTCCATGAATATATGACTCATTGAATAGTGAGAGACTGAAATCAAATGGCAGTATCTCTCATTATTATCACTTAGTTTCGAGCAGAAAAATTGCGTAGAATAGGCCTAATGAGGACTTAGTTGACAGCAAAGTAGAAAAATACTAAGCAACTGAAATTAATGAGGAATCAGGATGGGAAGTGAAAAGGGTAGAGTTGTTCTCAGTCAGCACAGGTTGATCAGCATCTCTCCTCACTGACTGAGCTCATAATCCTCATTACCCTGAGGGCAGTGAATCTGTTTGCTGCACACTGTGGCCTTCATGCTGAATAGAGCAACCCTATTTCTGTCAGTTCCAAAGGCTCACCAGAGCCTATATTTATCTACAATGTTGGGTTTTTAGTTTAGAGGTCACTTTTCTCACTCTAAACAACACACATCTGCTGGATCATGGAGTTGCTAGGATCTGACTCCCTCCAAATTTGCTGGTACATATCTGGAGGAAATTGAAGCCATCTCAGGAAATTTGTAAGTGGCATATAAATCATTAGGTAAGCTGCTTGTGTGCATATCTTTCCATCTGAGCGTATAGTTGAATGCAGCTTTTGTCCTTGAAGAATTCTCAGTTCAGTTAGACAGAGGAAATTGTATCCTACAGTTCTTTATCAGATTATTTTCCATAAGTGGAAGACATTCCAGATACAGGGTGCTGGACAAATAAGCAGGCTTCTGAGTCTCACTAGTTCTTTCTTCCCACTGTGACATGGACCCAAAGCAACAGTTCAAGTTTCTCAGTTATGACTAAATTTTCTCCAGGGAGCCGTACATGTTGCGTGTGTCTGTGTATATGCCACTTGCAAATAATTCTTGAGTAGAATTGCTCTGTCTACCAGAGACTGTTATCACTGTGTTTTCCATGCTGACTTCTTCGTATTGTTTTTTTCATGAGATGCAGAAAATGTCTTCTTTCAGACTCAGCTTTAGACTCTCTCCGTACCCTGCCAAACAGGAAAAGAAAAGAATAGGCAGCACACCCTAATTCAACTGCATTTGTCACATTGACATGGTATTCCCATAGGGCTAACTGGAAGGGTATTATATTTGAGATATGTCCCACAAAGATGAATGAAAACATTTTCTCTATCTTGCACAACAGAGTAAATTGGAACCTAAGAACCTGTATCTGATCCGCAAGCCTCTGAACCTAAGTTTTCTCTGAGAAGATATAGACCAAGCAAAATCTCCAACAGTTGTTTCGCTGGGCTGTGAACTGTGCTGGAGGCCTAGCAGCAACCATCCAGAAGAAGGTGGAGGAAGCTGGTATAAAGGCATTGAGCTGTGTAGATGCACTGGTATAGAAAGAACTTCTGTCATCATATCTAGTCTTGCATGGGCAGGAAGAGTCTGGAAGGAAAGAAATGATCATCTAATAGAAGATTGCTATGACTAATACCTGGGCTGGATGATGTCTCACTGACAAATGCAGCAGGGTATGGGACTTGCCAGGGGCAAGCTGCAAGAAGGCGTTTAATCATTGCGGCTATAGAAGCATTCACTAGGTAGCTGAAAAGTGACCAGAACTGTAGGCTGTGGAAAGTGCTGTGAGGTTGACAAAGATCCATGGGTGTCCTCTGTTGGCCACTTCTAGCCTGAGGGAGGAAAGCCCTTTGCAGAATGATGGGCACATGGGAGGATGAAGGGGTAACAAACATTATCCTATGCTTCATCATGCGCTCCACCCCATAGCTAAGGTCCCAGTCAATTCTACCTTACAACAACCCTGGGATGACTTGGAACTGCGTGTGGAAGTCAGGCCCTGAAGAGTCCAACACAGTCACTAGCAGGTTTCATGTTCCTGTCTCAGATATTTCAGATGTGGGTACTCTTTTACTTGCACATTTTAGCCTGTCTCAGTTCACCACAAGTGGAGGTACAGGTTGCGCCTTTTTGAATGCACTCTCTGTCACAATCTGGCTGATCAACTCTCCACATTTCATTTTTCTGCTCTGGTTTTCCCTTTTATCTCTCTCAGGTCAAAGAAGACTTGGCCAAGGAGCAATGGCAGAGCTGCTGTCTCACTAGATTTTAGTGTTCATTTGCACAGGGTGTACTGTGATTTCAGTGACATCGAAGCAGTGTCATGTGCTTTCTGAATCCTGTGCTGAGCCACAGGCGGAAGGATACACACAGGACATCTTGAACAACCTCTGCTTACTAACACATACTTCTAATTAAGATGTTCTGTCATCTTGGGATGAAATTATTTCACTGGAACAAAAATGGCAGAGCACAGACCATATAATGGAGATTTTAAATCAGGGGGAAAAGAAAGAAGGGACAACATCACAAAGATTGTGAGGTCTTTTCTAGATTCATAGGGAAATGACTCTGTTCTGAGACTGGAATAATACTACGGAAGTCAAATCAAAGGGAAGAAAATCAACACTTTCAGTGTTGACAATGGGGTATGCACACACACCAAAGTGTTTAGGAAGCACTGGTCTCATTCAGCATAACTGGCCAGAAGCTTCTGCAAGATTCCCAACCTCATGGTGCTGAGAATTCAACTACATTTCAGGTCAAACACAAAGTGCCTTTTATTCTCTAGTGTGAGTACAGGCACGCAATTTCCTTCTGCTGAGGATATTGAGACGTAAGAAGACAGCTTGCTCTGACTTCTTAGCACTATGCTACCATCTGTATGGTCAACAGACCATACTTGCAGCCTGGATGTGTACAGGGAGTAGGATGGGAAATTAAAATGGGAATGGGCAGAAGAAAGAACACACAGGTGCCATGGAGATGATTTTGCAGCACATTTGCCCTGATACAACTCTCTGCCTCTCTGTGCCAAAGAGTCCTCACTTACTACAAAACCACACAGCAGAGAGGAGATCTGAGCACTCCTGCTGGGAGAAAAACACCATTAAAGGCTTGGCTGTAGCTGAGGAAGAAATGAGTCACAGCCATTTGACACGTCTGCATATGGGAGAGAAAGCTAGGAAACAGCCATTGTCCACAGGTGTTCCAGCAACAAAAAAGAGAATTAATGGTGTTAGGGCTTTAAGGGGTCACAGGCCTGGGATGGCAGGAAGAAAGAGAGGCAGCCCAGTAGTAAACTTTGCAGAGAGGAGGGGGTTCTGGCCACTGTAGGCTCTTGATAGCTTACTATTATTGATCTTGAAAGCTATGTTTGTTTTCTTCAAAGTGAAGCAAATCAAGACACAAAACAAAAGAACAGGTCAAGGGACACACATGAAGGGTCAAGGATAAATCTTCTAATTGTCAGGGAAAAATCCCTAAAATCTTCATCCCTTATCTGTTTGAAGTATGGTAGAAACCAAGGTGTTGGACTTCCAAATCCTCTGTGCATGGCTCAAGCTTAAACCGTTCCAAGGAAGGGGTTCAAGCAGATCAGTAGTGACCCTGGCACACATCATAGCTTTTGGGTTCTGAAAATTACTGTAAGGGATGCTTCTCCAAAAGGTGTCAGCTTCTGAGGTACTGTGAAGGAGTCACTAGGGGTCTAACTGTAATTGATGTGAGAGATATTTTTCTTTTCCATGTGAACAAAAAGCTCTGCTGCAGTAACAGGCCTCTCTCCTGCAAAAGATCAGGTACAGAAGGATTACCATACATCACTGAAGTGTGCTACAGTAGGGCGGTAGGTAGCACCGTGTGCTCCACAGTGTGCCTCCCTTAGTGAAGGAGCATGGTCTATCCTGTCATAAGCAGAGCATCATTAAAATTTCACACAGTGGCACACCATGAGAATCATCAGGGAATCATGAAACCAATCTATGCATACAGTAAATGGACAATCTTCCTCCCCAACAAAGTCATATAGCTGCTCTTTGATGCCTCCTTTTGCTACTTGTGAGTCTTCTCTCACTCCTCTCTGCTTAGTCCTCAATTCTTACCTCTTATCAGGACCTCTTTATATGAGGCATAGCTTGAGCTTCCATGATTTATGACCTTATATCTTAGTCAGCTCAACTAAAAAATCTTACTCCAGTGCTTTACTTACCTAATTCATACTCTCACTACAGGCCAGAACCTGTCACTTTAATTTATAGTTGCTTATTTCCAGAGATGGCACTGTGCATTATAATTTTGTTATTGCTTCATATAACTCATTCTTTTCTAATGATCTTTGGTCTGTTTGTGCAGGAAGCAACAAAAGACGACATTCTGTCAAAACATTTAATAAGACCATGAGATTGAAAGTGTACTTTCCCACATACTTTCATTTCATAAATATGTTTCTGCAATAGCACGTAGAAAAATAAAAAACTTAATTTGGAAACATCCTATCCTCTATAGAGCATGTATTTCCTCCTCAAACCATGATCTGGCACCAAAAATAGAGACTCTGCTCTATGCCCTGCTAATAGCTGGATCGCAGTCTGTTGGCAGACATTAGAGAATTATGATTCAACACAAGAATAATATTCCTCACCACTCTGCAGAAAAAACTTTGCTCCCAGCAGGCACTCATCAGCTGCACAATTTTAAGACATATCAAGTATTAGTTAAAAGATAAAGAGCATGCCATCAATTTCCTTAGAATACACAGCATATGATAAGCCTGTGAAATGTTAAAAAAATTAATAACTGCCTTCACTATTTCACTCTTAAGAATCTTGTGAAACTCCCTCAGTTGCATGCTTGAGTTTCTGTTTTAAGTTCTAGGTGAAAGTTAATGAAGATGAGAGAGAGAACAAGCAGTGATGGGCCCTACTTCAATCAAACTCAAGCAGGTAAGGAATCGCAAGCGACTTCACTGGACCCTGCTTTCCAGGCTAAATATGGTTAGTTTGGCCTGAGTGTCCTGCAATTGGCTTTGAGTGAAAGGAGGTACAGGAGGCAACCTGAAGAGCCCAAACTAAATGTAGCTGCTCTTTGGGTCATGTCCAATAAATCTACACAACAATCAAGTTGTCTCAGGATTTGTTATTAGATTTGCAAGGCCAGACTCAACAGAAGAGTCCTTGAGAGTTTTCCTGAGAAGATACAAACTCTGCCAGCTTAAAACCTTTCTTGAAATCATGTCAGTTTGGTATTCTACAGTCTTTTGTATCCTGGAGGTATTCTTGATTATCTGACAGAGTGCTATGACTCATTCGTAGTTTTTCTTGCAGCAGAGGTGTTAATAACTTCTTATTCCTAGGTAGTTTCCCAGAGGTAGGATGTTTCACCTTGTATAACTTTAAATATCTAGAGAGTAGGTGACTCTGTGTGAATTAGGCTGACTTTATGATCAACATAAAATCATAGCACCAGCAAAGCAGGTCAGATGAGCTGTTTCTCAGAAAAAAAAATGCCAACTTCTCTCTCACAGTCCTTTGGAATTCTGCTGGTAGAAATTATGGAAATATGTTCATTCCCCAAGAAGCAGCTTGCAAAGCAGTTAGAATCAGAAGTCAATGAAGAACAAGGTAGGACAATTGTGTGGAAGTACTATAATGACAGCTCTTGCCCAAGAAGTCCCACTCCCTGCAGGCAGTCACGTGTTCATATGCCCCAAAGGTCCCTCCTCTCTTCCAGTTATGGAATCTATTTGCTCCACCTCTTTTTGCCCTGACTGTCACAGCTTTGTAGAATATCATACTCCAAGCGCTCACAGTCTGCCCTGTGACTGGCTGGCAGTACCAGACATCCCTTCCTGTCCACTCCGTAAGGACATCAGAGCAGGAAAGCTTCACCCACTAAATATGCAAGGACACACTTGTTCCAGCCACAATTTCATGACAAGTAGCCACCATTTCGTTAACTGTCATGCCCCAGATGTTTTCATACTGGTCCATGATTGACTGTTTCTTGACTCCATCATACCTATATATAGCACACATACACAGGTACATACATAAAGACATAAATTAAATATACATGTATATATTCATAAGAGTGAAGGTATAAAAGGTAGAAAATACTCTTTAATAAGAGCTAAGGAAATTAATAACTAAAGTTTAAATGTGAATAGAAAGCAATTAAAGAAACGTAAAAGACAGGTCCAGTCCCCACCCTGCTTTACAAGGCAACTGAACAAGCCTTATCACGTCTGGGGTGGAGGGAGGGGAGGAGTGCAGGGGACGTTATAAGAGTTGAGGCACAAACAAGGTACAACATGACTGAAGCCTATGAGCCCATCCTCAGAGGTGAATCAAGGGGTCCCCTGTGCAACCCCTGCAATATGCATAGAAGAAACCAGTCCTATGAGCTGAACCAAGAGACCCCTGCACCCAGCCACAGCCCAGTTGGGTGGTCATACAGTATGACTCCGGCAGGTTTTGGGTTTTGCACAGTGATGCAAGATACAGGCAACACTGTGTATGAAAATGGAAAACCAGAAACAAATGGCAACGTCAGAAGAATATGTGTGTGGGGACAACAACAAAACCCCCCTAAAGTCTTTCTGACACAGACCACACAGACTCAGAGAACTGCCTAATGGACCCAAGAACTCGAAAGTGAAGTTTTTGGTAAGTTTCACACAGGTAGGGCAGGTGGTGATGGTGAGCTCCCTTTTCCCACAGTTGTGGGGAATCTTAAAGCTACCTGTAAGACCACTATGCAATGCAGGCTTGTGCTGCATTTGTTTCCCTATCCTTAAGTCAGTGACCTATAGAAAGTTTCAAAAAGCTCCATCTGACTGACTGAGGCAGCAGAAGTCAGAAGTGTGCTGTGAGCTGCTCACATTCCTATCCAGGGCCTGGCACAATCACAGAAATGAGAATGGACATAGATGGGATGACATGCTGGGGAAGAAGGCTGGATAAGTTTAGCAACCAAATTCACTCATACACTGTTAATAAAGGTTATCTGTATATGAGTTCAGTTGGTTGTGAGGAGTTGCATTTCTTACATGGGTGCAGTAGCAGCAAGTTGCTAGACATGGCTGCATCACCGCTTCTGTTAAAAGACATTTACTGTGTTCCTGGGAAGGTCGGAAGCTTTGGAGATATAAATTGTCACTCTGAACAGAAGGTAAGTGGCAACCTGGCTTTCAAAGCAGGACACTTTACACAAGGTGACAAGAAACCACTTTAAAAGACCAGGTCATTGTGGCAGAGGTAGATTCACAGTGGCCGGCAGACTTGGTGGATTTGTAGTGGTTTTCCACATGACAACAGTGTTAAGTACGTCTTAACAGTGACAGACATATTAGTCAAGCATGCCTGAACCATCAGTTTGAAAGGTAAAATAAGCTCTGAAACAGCCCAGGCTTTTAAAACAATTTTTAGCAGGTGACCAGGTGCCTCAGAAATTACAGACTGACCAGAGAAAAGAATTTTTAAATCAGGTTTTAAACAGCCTGTTGAAGTAGTACAATGATCATCATTTTCTTACTAGTAATGAAGTAAACGCAGCAGTTGTAGAACATTTTTGCTACAGTGATTCATTATCAGAGTTTATGAAGAGCTATAACCACAATTTCCACAGACTTCTCAGAGCCAAGTCTGTGGACATGAACCCTTTCAACTTGAGTGCTCTGACAAATGTCAGCAAAAAACCACATGGTGGACCCAATGTGTCCTGTGGGAGGGGACTTCTTGTGGCAATATCATTATGGAGCAAATATGGAGGGGCGGTAGCTACTGCCAGCCAATCTCAGGGCAGCCCATGAACACCTGGAGAATGATATTTCACAAAATGGCTTCCCCTGGGGACAAAACAAGGGGCAGTAAACAGACCATGTGACCACAAGAGGGGCAGGACTTCCGGGTGCATGTGTCTGCCTGATGGGGGAAGGGCTTCTGCTGGAAACTGGGGACGGGGGTCTCATCTGGGGTAAGAAGGGGAGATGTTAGAAGGTCTGCAAGTACCATTAAGGAGAATTTTTGACATGTACGAGGAGTGCAGGAAAGAATATGACTCAGGCTTCCTGTTCCAGAAAGCCTTCTGCTGACACATGCAGATGTTTCATTAGTATGGGTCCGAGTTCAAGCTGCATTGCATAGCCAGGATACCAGGTGGTTTGAAGGCAACACTGAGAAGGTGCTGTGGAACGTGATGTAGCCAGACTATCTGCAAGGTTTAGGTTAGCAAAGCAATTTCTATTACCAGGGCAAAGCAAGAGCAATGACAAAGGTACGGAACACAAGAGGATAATTCCTCTCTCAGTGCCAATGCAGGCAACTCCATCAATCCAACAAATATGGTTCAAGAAGCACCTTAGAGCATTCAAGCTGATTGCTAGCATGGATCAGAGTCAACTGCCCATCTTCAAGCAAGTTATCACATGGTACCTATACATCATAAACCAACCGATATCAACTTCAACAATTCTGAAAATAAGTCTATTTTCAACACACACGCTGTGTATCTGAATAATACTACAAAGTTGATGACATGCTGAAGTGAAGACTTGCTTCAAGACATTAACTGTGCAAAAAGGAGTAACAGCTAACACAGGCAATCGCAATAGAGACTCAGACTGTTTTGAAAGAAGGTGAAAATTATTTTTTAAAAAAATTGTTCAAATGAGAAATAACAGGGGCGGGAGGGGGGTAGAAAATGCTAGATGGTAAGCTTGCATCCAGTCCTATCTGTGGATGAGTTTTTTGATTCATAAAGTCATTAATGACCTGCCTTTTTTTGTTGAGTACTTCATCTCATCTTATTTCTCATGGCCAATTCCAGATAATTGAGAGTAAAAACCTATTCTGTTTTCTCTGTGTGTGGGTTCAGCTTTCCATTGCTACATGCTTGTGTCAAGAGACAAATAGATGGAGTGGCTTGTGAGTGACCAGAAATGAATCATAGAATCATAGAATCATTTAGGTTGGAAAAGATCTTTAAGATCATTGAGTCTGGCTGTGAAGAGGGGTTAAGTGGTGAGTACCATCCTGAAGTGTTGTGGTACAAAATCTTTAGCTGCACACACATGCAGATAGCACAGCTGTGACTTCCAATCATTTACTGTCTTCTTATTTTGCCCTTTCAGCTTTGTCTTTGGAAATTATACATTTGCAGAGGCTTGGTACAAAAAGCTCTTCTGTCGCATCTGCTCAAGAGGTTTTTACAAATTGACCTCAATTTTCAGGTTCATTCATCTGCTTTCAGTGCCCTGTTTGCCCAGATTTTCCCTGGAATTGCATGCATGACTATCAAGAAGAAATATAATCAGGCTGAAAATGCCATCACCTCGAACTCTGCAGTGAATCCAGATACGCACATTTAAAGCTGTGCTCTGCCGCTATGTGCAAAAAGCTGTTTGCCTGGGCTGTGCCCTGAGATTCAGTTCCATCCCTTGTCTAGCAGATAGGAGCATTTTAGTGGCAGACACTCTTACCATGCACTTGAACAAATGCTAGCACTCTGAGGTGGTGGCAAATGAGTCATCATAAAGAGAAATATGGTTTCTTTCACTCAGAACTATCTTTTATGGGAGTGAGAATGTATCCTGCCATCCTCTCAGGGTGGGCCAGAGTACTGCATTGAGCTCAAGGCTCCTTCTCACTCATCTGTCACAGCACTGTTTTACCTAGAGATTTCCACCAATCCATGTCTTGCTTGGCTGTTCACCACGTTGCAGAGAGCAACACTGGTGTGACAGACAGCTGTCTTTCAGAGGGATGTGGGAGACTGCCGTGGGGAACTCAGGTCCAGACACAAAACTTGGGTATAGCGGCTTCATGCATTCCCCATGTGAGCTGTGTCACAGCAGCTCACCCTCTTAACCCACCTCAATATGAGGGAAAACCTTTTAGTTTAAACTCCAGTAAAGAGGCCTTAAATAGCATCGTTTAGCTTATCCTATCTACATGATTCAAGAACATACACTCACAAATGAAGTCTGTTGCCACAGTTCAGCTAATATGTAATAACTCTGTAAACACCAAAATTCAGTGATGTCTGAGCTGTTAGACAAAGATTTCTCTTGTATAGTTACAATCACTCTGTTTTCACCATTTCAACAGCTATGGCTGCTACTCACAGCATCTTCTGACTGTAGACAAGGCTCTCCTGGCGCTCACACCTTCAGATTCCTCGCATGGGTGGCATAGGCCAATTTCTCAGCTCAGTGAAATAACCCAGTAACCATTTTTGTCAGTGAAACGATGTAGATTTATGCTTACTGATCTACCCAGTTTACCTGCTATCAAACATAGTAGGTTTACAGGTGAAGTTAAGGATGTCTTTTGATTGCTTTCTAGCATCCGATAGTCAGGCAGAAAAAGTCATTTATCTGACACAGATGTTTTGGCAGTTAAGCAAGGGAGAGGAATGACTGTGGATTATACTTTATTGTGGACTTGTTCCTCATTCGGACTGTACGTCTACAGCAATTATAAAGCACTGTACAAAACCACACTTCCATGACATTGATGGCCTTCCCTAGCTAGCACAATCTATAGATAGGACACTCTTGTGATGCGTTTGCATGTATCTGCCTTTAACACTGCTTGCTGTTTGCTCCACCTCCAACAGCTTGATTGCAGCTCCAGCCCAGTCACTTGGTGTTTCCTCTTTCAAAGCAGCAAAGATCCTGCTGATGTAATCACAGTTATTATTCTTTGCATTTTAATCTTTTCAGAGGCTGAGATAGCAAGGGAAGAAGATGAATGTCACCACAAGATGTTTACATGAAACGTGGCAGAATCTTTCCCCCTCTCCCAGTAAGGAAAACTGAATTACAAACAGATGTTACATCTGGCCTACGATTACCTAAAAATTCTGCAGAAGATGGCTTTGAAATGACCATTTTCTGATTAGTGTTATTTAGCAGATCTACAGACTTCCAACTTCCTTATGACAGGGAGGTTGGAACTACATAGTCTTTAAAGGTTCCTTCCAACCCAAACCATTCTATGATTCTGTGATTCTATGATTGCATTCCACGCTGATTGATACTGGGCTGGGACAGTAGTAGTGTTCAGAGATGAAACCTGACCTACAATGCACACATCACACAGTGATAAATTTCACCTATCTTTCTGCATTTGCACGGTGAGGATGAAGGTAAAAGTAAATGTTCCTCAGAAACTGAAACCACATGTAGCATGCAGAGCTAGTATCTTTCAATATGCAAGTGCTACACAATTGCTGCAAGAGGTGTATCTGCGTATCTTACACTGAAAGGAATGTACTTGTGTCTGTATTATACTCAGCTCTGACAGCAGAAATAATTTCTGCCTTGACACATACAAGAACTTGGATGAAAAAATGAAACTGAGAATCTTGAGAAAAGTTGCTCCTTCTTGTAGGCTGTTTACCATCAGAAGCTGCTGCTCTCTGGTTTTGTTTTGTTTTTTTCTTTTTATGGAAGCTACATTAGAGATCTTATTCCCTGCCTTTTCTGCTCTCAAAGCATGCAGAAAAAGGATACTCATCTGTATGTTGAGCTGCTGTAATATAGATGGAAATTTCTGAAATACACAAAGAATAACCCAATACTTCAAATTTCTTGGGCGTCTCTCAGTAAAATCTGTCACCTTGAGGAAAAAAACACAGAGAAATTGAACCAATCCATTGATTCTTCTAGGCATCTTTTGATCAGGATGCTGTCTAGGGAGATAAAGCTTCCCATGTAATGTTTTCTTTTTTGGCTTCTTACATGAGTGAAACAGGAATCGTCTTCTCTTGTGTGTTGTTAAATATGTTCCCCAAGGGTAAATTGTTCTGGGAGTAATGGTACCCTGGGGCCTGGCGTATTGCTTCACTGAGTTTGTTCAGTATTTGAATACCTCTGTCACTTCCCAACCTCAAGGCCATGCTGAAACTTTAATTTTTCCTTTTTCAAGGAATGATTTTCCTTGAGTGGTGGTTTCATTGACTGTTACTTCATAAATACTTAAATCACACAGCACAAAGGTGTGAATGTGCTTCCATTGTCTTTAGGAGAGTAACTTCTTTCTCTTCTGTATCTTGTAAAAATGACAGCATATATTACATCCTTTCTCAAAGAGAAAAAGCTTCTATTGTCTGCTGCTGTCTGTATCTGACCCTATATACTGATTCTGAGTATATCCCAACACCTTCAGCCACAGTGCTACTCATAGGACACCTCTTTAAAAGGACACCTTTTGGTGAATGTCAAGCTGGAATGAGCATGTTTACAAACATGGTATTACACAGGCTTTGCAGCAGGGAGAGCTTCTCTTGCATTTCTTTTTGGGCTGATTCCTGCCATGAGGAGTAAATACGTTCATTTTGGGGGCCATTTCCCAGAGCCTATGGGAAAACAACCCTCTGAGCTTATTCTGCTGATAACAAAAAGCATCAGAAATAGTCTTTGATAGGCAACGTCCTTCCTAGACAGGCTGCAGGAGCACTCACTCTGACACAAGGAGATAACTGATATCTTTCTGGGGAGAGATGAAGGGACGGTGCAAAGGGGTCCATTGGCAACTCTTTAGATCAGGTAGGATGCACGCAAAGCAGAGGCAGATTCTGCAGCAGAGACAAATGCATGAGTTGTTATTTTCTTTTCAAAGTCCAGTAACCTAGTTACTGAGTTTAAATAGCTGCTTGTAATTATATCTCTAAGAGCTGTCATGCTCCTTGGGGATTAGGCATAAGCAACTGTGGAGAAAATACGAAATAAAGGAGGAAAGGCAGGGAGGGGAAGGAAGGAAGGAAGGAAGGAAGGAAGGAAGGAAGGAAGGAAGGAAGGAAGGAAGGAAGGAACAAACAAACGTAAAATGAAAGGATTAATAAATCCAAATATACTCTTTCTAAATAAAGAACAGATGTCATATATCCTTCTGAAGTCCATGGGTAAGCTAACATCTCTGTAATGAGCACTGCCTGATTAAGACTGGCTTGGCTAACTTACCAAGGCCCAGAGGGAGATTTATTCCTGTTCATCTTCCTTTTACCTCTCAGGAAGCCAGGGAGCAAGGCAAATTGCAATAATTTGTGACTGTAAAGCAAACATAGAGATCTAATTTTGTTGTTTTTCACCAACAGTCACTTTAAATACACTGTCCTGGCTTGTGTTTGCTTTTCTAAAGGCCATTAGTTCTGTCAATAGTGTTTTTCCTAGAGGAAAAAGTTATTCTAGATGAGTAACCTTTGATTATTTTCATTATTATCTGAGACACTTGTATGACTTACAAAATATTCACTATGCCCCTTGGCCACTTCAGATGCTGCTGTCTCTCTTCAGCATCACTTGATTTGGTTTGAGAGATTCATGAAATTCAACTGACAGAAAATGGTTTAGTCAGGTCTTAAAGCAGGTTTCTTGCTTCACCTATAAATCTAATTTCTTAGACAGACAGACAGACAGCTGTGCTCTACTCTGGTGCCCCTTTATTTGTTTTGCCTTCTGAATGTCATGGCATGTGCTCACATGAAGCATCCCCACACATACTTTTTGTTTCACAGTGTTGGTAGTACAGACATTTTGGGCAGTAGCTGGTTGACTGTTCATCGTGAATCTAGTTGTTTAGAGGACAACACTGAACCCACACCAAGGTTGTTGCTCTAAGGATGACTAACAAAGCACGAAGGCAGATTAGACAATTTTAAGTTACCTCTTATGAGTCTGTGTTGATAGCTCTTACAAGTATTTTCCCCAGCCTGTAGAAACAAGATAAAATGCTGGAAAGTGAATTGTGTTATAGCTTATATGAATGTCCTGTTCTTCGAAATTTTCAAGCTACTTCCATCTTGCTGAGGCTGGAAGGGACTACATCTTACACCCAGGTGTAAGAAATCAGGAAAGGATGGCAAGAGACTGACATGGATGAGTTGAGACCTGCTGGTCAAACTAAAGGGCAAGAAGGAAGTGCACAGGCAGTGCAAGCAGGGACAGATATCCTGGGAAGAGAATAGTGATGCTGTCCGGTTGTGTAGGGATGTGGTCAGGAAGGCCAAGGCTTGGCTGGAGCTGAACTCGGCAAGGGATGCAAAGAATAATAAGGAGGACTTCTATAGCTGTGTCCACCAGAAAAGGAAGGTCAAAGAAATTGTAACCCCCCTGATGAACATGACTGGCAAACTGGTAACAATGGGTGAGGAGAAGGCTGAGATACTCAACAACTTTTTTTGCCTCAATCTTCACAGGCAACCTCCCTTCACACACCTCTCGAGTGGAAGGAGTGCAGGACAGGGACTGGGGGAGCAAAGGCCCTCCCACAGTAAGAGAAGATCAGGTTCATGACCACCTGAGGAACCTGAACATACATAAATCTATGGGACCTGATGAGATGCATCCCAGAGTCCTGGGGGAATTGGCTGATGTAGTTGCAAAGCCACTGTCCAAGAAGGTCAAAGGCATCCTGGCTTGTATCAGAAACAGTGTGGCCAGCAGGACTAGGGAAGTGGTTGTCTCCCTGTACTCGGCACTGGTGAGGTCGCAGCTCAACTACTGTGTTCAGTGTTGGACCCCTCACTACAAGAAGGACATTGAGGTGCTGGAGCATGTCCAGAGAAGGGCAACAAAGCTGGTGAAGGGTCTACAGCACAAGTTCTGTGAGGTGCAGCTGAGAGAACTGGGATTGTTTAGTCTGGAGAAAAGAAGGGTGAGGGGAGACCTTGTCACTCTCTACAACTACCTGAAAGGAAGCTGTAGCGAGCTGGGTGTTGGTCTCTTTTCCCAAATAGCAAGTGATAGCACAAGAAGAGATGACCTCAAGTTGTGCCAGGGGAGGTTCAGATTGGATATTAGGAAAAATTTCTTCACCGAAAGGGTTGTCAAGCATTGGAACAGGCTACCCAGGGAAGCGGTTGAGTCACCATCCCTGGAGGTATTTAAAAGACAGGTAGATGTGGCGCTTAGGGACATGGTTTAGTGGTGGACTTGGCAGTGCTAGGTTAACGGTTGGATTTGATGATCTTAAAGGTCTTTTCCAACCTAAATGATTCTATAATTCTATGATTCTGTAACACCTAATGCTATTATTAGCTTCAGTGATTATTAGTGATGCAAAACCACTTAACTTCAAACCTATTGATAACAGACCCAAAGGCTCCCTGCCAAAGTCATGACCAAATGCACCTGTGTACAAACAGGCCCAGGCTCCTTTGCTTTTAGTCTATAACATGAAAGTAATTTTCAAATCCAAAGGCATATTGTTCTGCTATCTTGCCAGAATACCCAAGAAACCATTCAGCTTCAGTAAACTGAGGTTCCGAATCTGAATTCTCATGGTAATGCTGATTATCTCTGTTTAAACTTGAACCCTAACATGTTGACCTACCCTGTGCAAGACACAACTTGTCTTCCTTTGTCTGAAGGCATATGATTTCCTCTGCTTCTCATGTAGGCTTCTAATCACATAACATACTGAAAAAAATAAGCACTATCAGGACATCTGCTCTTCACTTGTTTTGCATTTCCATTTTTTTAAAAGTGCAAATTGTTACAGCTAGTGTACAACAGAATAAAACATGATTGTTTTTTCTTCAGTCAGGAAAAAAAAGTCAAAACTTTTCCAATCAACTTAGAATGGTTCTTTTTTTCTTGAAGTGTGATTTACCTGCTGGACTGAAACTCAGATATTTGAAGGAACTTTTATAGAGAGTGAAAGAAAGAGTAGAAGCCATTTATCCCTCTACTTTGTTTCCCAAATACAGATTCTCTTTCAAGGAATGTACTGTTCTGGAAAAGCTTCTCTTGCTCTAGTAGAGTTCTATGGCATTTCATCATACTCTGCCTCCTGTGCGTAAAAGATTCCTTGAAGTTTTCACTGCTTTAATGTGTGGGAATAGACATTGTCATGTTTCAAGCAAGTCTGTTTCACTGTTTTATTTTCCGGTTTGCTTTCATCTTGACTCAGACACTTAAAGAACAAAACTCAAATTTACCATGGCTCTGTCAAATCATTAAAAACAACTGTAGATGATAAAAACACTGTTTTGTTCTGCCACGTGGAAAAAATATTTTCTTTTCCTGGTGTAGTCAAATTGTCCACTCAATAGCAAATGCTGAAGCATCTGATTAGATTGTCCTGACCTTTTCGTCTTCTTGCCAGAAGGTCAAAAATAAACCCAAAGACTTGTTTATTCTCACCCTGGGGTAGGTGAGGTTTATTGTGTTCCAGTTTTGTTGGATTTTTTTGAACCTTTTAAAGCAAATCCCATTTATTTCAAGCTTGCAGCCCCAGATGACTGTCATGGCAAGTCAGCCCACTTCTGAAAGTCTGCACTTTTCTGAAATACATCCTGATAATAGACCTTCTCCCTAACTGCCACTAGTCATTATACACTGCTTTCTCCCCTTCCTCAGCTCCAAATCACCTGCAAAGTCTAGCATCTTGAGTACCATTTCACTTAAAACTGTCACATCTCACTTTTGGAAGAGGGTCCAAGACAAGAACCTTGAACAGAAGAGACTGAAGAGCTCAGTGTACATATCCTGATCTAGCCCTGGTCACCTGAAACATGGGAGAGCTGCTGGGAAGGAAAATGAAATTGAGCCTGAACATCTGAACATCGTGCCCTCTGCAGCTTGTTTTTCCCATGAACAAACTTTGGTCAATTTCCTCAGTATTACTTTCACTTTATTCTTTCAAAGAGTTCCCCACCCAGAGTAACTTGATAAACGCAAGGAAGAGGCAGTTCTTATTCTTTGGACAGTCTACACAAACAGAAGGAATGGGAGACATCAGTGCTGCATTACAGAACGGTTGTTGGTATGATGGTATTAAATTTTTGCTATGGCTAGTACTTCCACTAATTAGCTATTTATTTTTACATTTTAAAATTTGTGTTTACCTGGAAGCGTATGGACACATCAACCAAAATAATAAACATCTAGTTATAGATAATATTCCCAGGGAAGCATCAGGCAGGTTGCCATCCCAGGTTTATCCCCACTCAGGCTGGAACTCTAGCACAAGTCTTAAATACTTTTTCTTTGCCACTGCCATAATCTCACCTGTCTGATATTCAGTGAATGATGGTGGAAGAGTTGTAGCTAGTAGTTCTTGAAGGTTGTACTGTGTTTGGTCAAATTACACTATATTTAATACGACAAATAGTAAATATGATTACTTACCATGAGATTTCCTCTAGGAAAAAGCTAATTTATGAATATGTTGGTTTTCACTGGCAATCAGACACTTCACACAGAAGAGCTTTCAGACTGACTGCAGTAAGCAGGCTTGGAAAGCTTCATTTGCTGATTGAGAGAACAGCAGGTCCTCTTCCACTCATTTCCAACAGCATCCCTCACTCAGACTCTGCTCTCACTGCATACTATGTCCTGAAAAAGAGAGGAAATTTATGGCTTCTCCAGCATCATGGGCTGACTGAGAGTTGCCCTCCTTCGCCACCAGAGATCACAGGATTACAATGACTGAGTAGCATGAACAATGCCATAGGTCAGCCAGTTTTCATCCCATACAAATTAATTTATATACTGTTTGACATCACGCAAGGAATCTGAAAGTCCCTCATTCTTTTAGAGATCTGTCAATCTGTCCTGTAACATAAGCATGTACTGTCCTTAGGAGCTCACCTCTTGAGTAAGTCTTGACTTAATTTTTAGGAAAAGCTTGTTCGTAAAAGAGAAAATGAAGAAAATTGTATGTGGGGGAACCCAGACAAAGAGAAAATAACTCCTAGCTATACTGATATGTCCTCACTGAATCTCTCCAACAGGTAGAAAAACCTTCTTTTTGTAGCTCCTGCTCAGAATAAAAGAGTCAGACATCATTATAATGTGAATCACTAGCAAAGATATCTGTCTCCCATCCTAACAAATTCATTTCTCTCAAGTGTCCTGACTCTTTTGCCTCTGGTAGGTGTGAGACTATCATAATTTTTGGCTTTAAAAGTGATTCTGAATCCACTTAAGTTCCTGACAACCAAATTGCAGCTCTCAGGTCCTGATAAATGGAATAAAAATTGAAATCATTTTCCTATATTTTAAACTCCAGAATGGTGGGGCAGATGTTGATGAAACACTGCGAAAGTCTTCTTGGAGAAGCTATTAATATGTGCCATGAGAAACTAGTATCTCTAAACCTGCCTGCAGAACACACTTCCTTTCTGGGGAGAAGAGGTTAATGAGATGATCAGAGGAGGAAGAAAGCATGACAGATGCCTTGAATTGCATTGAGAATTCATGCAGAGCCAAAAGGATATCACTGTAATCCAGTTAGACTGGCCTCTCATTTCTGCCCCATACTGATTACCATCTCTTGACTACAAGCAACTGTCTCTGTGTGCTGTGGGATGGTGCTGTGATCACCGTTGGGTCAGTCATTCCATAAACCATTGCATAGTTTCGATTCAACACATCGGTTTTACCAAAGAGCTTGTCACAGGAGAAGTGGCCTACATCACAGAAATCATAAGTTCCCTTCCCCAGTCTAGAACAGCCTTCCTCAAGGCAGGACAAGCCATGTTCAGGCACATGATGTGACAGGTATTCCTAAAACATATTACCGAACTGTAAAACATCCTCCCCCCTCCCCCCCCAAAAAAAACCCCAAAGTTAAAATGGTCAGACAGTGTTGCAGTGTCCCTGGGATGCTAACCAAAGGCAGAATATTGCATACAGCTCCTCAGTCTTGGCAAGAGAAGCTGAACAACTGTCTGAACAAAGTTAAATAACGCAAGTCACTGGAAAACATCCCCTGGTGAGCAGTATCCCAGGCTGCCCCTTTCCTAGATGCTAATGACATCTCTTTCTGGTGCTTCTTTCACTGTTTTGAACTGGCCATTTTGGGGACCAGTGCATCAAAAAGGAAAATGCAAATGAAGAGTGAAAATCCGCAGAGGAGAATGAAATTCCTTCCCCATCCTTTCAGATGATGGCATCAATCACACAACAGGAAGGCATATGAGATGTCACAGGACATAGCTAGAGGCAGAGATCACAATCTGATGTGGTGCATATGTGTCCCCATCCACTGCAGATCAAAGCATATCAGCTTTGAAATGGTTCATGAGAAGTATGAAATGTGCCAAGGAAATGACACATACCAAAGCTTTCGCATACTGGAACTATAAAGTACCAGAACAGGACCAGATATCTTGGAGTAGACCTTTGTCTGGTCACAGGTGGCCAGGCAGGATGGAGGGAGGAAAGGACGCTAGGAAGTAAACAGATGCCAGAAGATGCATGTGGTAAATGACATGGAAAGAGGCACTCAGGAACCAGGGAATTCTGTCACTGAAGATATGGAAAAGCAATGAGGGTATCTTGGTGGGCAAGGCAAACCTGCTGCAGGAGCACTATTGGGGTGAGTTTAGCTAGACAGACATCACTTTTATCAGTAGGTCATAAACGATGTGCAATTACGTTTCATTCAGAGAGGTGTCACGTTAAAAGGGCTGATTAATTTGGCAGCAACCAAACCCCCTTGCATTCCAGCTTGTCCTCAGATATCAGAGGGGCTTGGGGGCAGGTGAGCTTAGCTTCTGAGTGACACCCAATTACACCAAAAATAGCCTCAAGTCGACAATATAAGTCCAATCGAGCTCAACAGCCAGTATGGTGTTACATTGAATTCACACAATTATGAATTCACTAATAGTGCAAAATGGAGTTGTTAGATCATTGAATTTACACGCCTACACAGATTCACAAATAGTATGATATATACTGTAAGTCTGGGTGAATTCAATGAGAAATTCTCATTACTAGATTCATAGATAATGTGGTTTATGAAAGCAACAGGTATAAGCTCTTTTAAATAGCTGGTGTTAAATACACTGTCTGCAAAAATACACTTAGGTTACAAAAAATACACTTTGGTACCAAATATATATGTATATTAAGGTGACTATATAGCACTACTAATGTGATTGCAAATACAAGCTTGATTTCTAAGTTCCCTGGGGAATCACTTAAGTGAGACTTAAGTCTTACCCAAAGGGTCCCTATGGGTGGGGAAGATAAGTTCTGCCTGTCGGCTGATCCCAGAAATCTGCGATGTTCCTTGGCTTCTCAGTGGTGGTGTCTCCCCCTTCCCCATGTCATTAGGATATTTTATACTATTTTCTAAGTTTAGGTGGAGCTTGAGTGACTCTAGTCATAAATACTTTCATTATTGATTGGTGTAAAATTCTCTGGCTTTGCTTTTAAACATATAGACAAGAAAGAATTCAGAGAGCATGCTCAAAGAAACTTTTGGGATTGAGGTGTGGTTTTGTATTACAATGAGCGTATAGTGAGCAAGGCTCCTCCACAGGACATGATTTTGCCACAACTGCTAGCTCAGCACCAGCATTTTGGATGGAAAGGGATATTTATCTCTTATTTGACAGCAACTATGTGCACAATACCTTCTAGTCCCTGTACCTGCGTCACAGACAGAGCCTGGCCGTGGTATCTTCATACCTCTCCACCCTCTGTTCCTCTCTGTGCTAGCACACCAAGCTTCCTTGGTGTGTTAACATCCAAGGCTGCAGGCCAGGTTGGAGGTGGGGAACCATCACAGAGCAGATTCCTTGTGTGCACAGCAGTAGCCTTAAGTGCTGAGAATATGGATATAGTTTTACTCTCAATAAGTGTGCCTTTGATAATTAGTTTTCATAATTTGCCCCTCAGGTAATTATTCCACAAGAGGTCTCCAGCTTTCAGCAGATGACAAATTTCCTTGGAGACAGTCCTTCCATTCCTTTAGTCTGCCAGCACCCACTTCAGGGTAATACCAAACGGTTAAACAATTTAGTTAAATTAACAGAAAAACAGACACATTCTTTATCCTGGCATCCCAAGGTTGGGAAACGTTAAGAAGACAAAGAACAAATGATAAAAAAGGGACACTGTTATCTAAGTTAGTAGGTAAGAATGCAAAAAGAGACCTTCAATAGAGGGAGTTCTAGACATAAAAGGAGCCAATCTGATAAAATATTTCAGTCCACAGACATCAACAATAAATCAGCTGAAAGTAAGACAAAGGTAATTGTGATAGTGGGAAATCACGACCTCCAACTTAAATGCCCCCCCTGAAAGAGGGCAAAACCCCACTTGAGGAGCATGCATCATTGATGAAAAGGCTTCATTAGTGCTGAGGATGCATGTTAATTTACATTAGAAGCGATAAACTCGTAACCGATCCTGAGTGTGAATAACAATGAATAAGCAGTGTACTATGAATATGCAAATGTTTTATTGTATATAATATGCATCTTCATTTGGTTTGGTGTGCACGCTAGGAGGAAGGATCCCCCATGCACCCAGCGCTGCAATAAACCTATGTCAACTTTCTAAACTATCATTTGGTTTAGAGAGTTTTCTTCGTTACAACTTTCGGTAACAACAGGACATTGACATACTGTTAAATTAAAACCTTCCTGAGGAAGTGTTATAAGCTAAAACATAATGCTTTATGGCTCATCATTAGCAAAGAATAGATGGCATCATTTCAGTCAGCCATGCTGCAGCTGCAAGCTGGCAAATATCCAGTGAGTTTTCAACCTCACATATACAAGTGGATATAAGAAAATCCGTGAGACTGCTCAAAGTGTTCAAGTCAGACCTGAAGACTTCACCCATCCTAGTAAATTAAATATGTCCAGGAACATTCCCAAGCACCTCGGTATCATGGCATGAGCTGAACTTTTAGTAAGCTGTCTTAGTTTCCACAGTGGGTAGCTGCATGGGAAATGTTTATAGCAAATGTTCACTGAAAGATCCTGTTTGGGACAGTGCTGAGCCAATCAGGAATGGGGCTGATATAGTCTACTAGTTTGAGCAGCTGAGCTCCAGGAATGCTTTACTACAAATCCAGACCCATTAATATAGATACAGCTAATATTATTTATGAGGTCAAGGCTAAACTGAAGCAGTAATCGTTAAGACTGATGTACATGATTTTGTACAAGATCTAATTTCTAGGCAAAAAATCTAACAGGGTCAACAAATATTTAAGAGCATCAAAAAGTCTACAAGTGTTTCAGTAATCACCATGATATGGTGGATTAGAAACACAGTCTCTGATTCAAGGTGTAATGAAGTCAGCAAAGGGTATCCTTGAGTTATTTCAGTGGGTTTTTGGCCGTCTCTCTATGTGTGTACAGATGCCTGATCAAGTGATGGTCACTTGGAATAGGACAATTCCTGAGATAACTATCAAGTTGTTAAAATTCACAACCAAGTAGGATGCTTCCTGTGCATCACTGCCTGGGTATTAATAAAACTCCAAGTGTAGTCTCTTACGTTGCCTTGCTGACACATGAATAGGGTTGAGGTACACCACATGGTCTTTCACACTGCTGGACTTGCTCCGTATTTTGTACAGCAAAGCTGTATTGCTGTATGCAAAGCTGTAGTACAGGAGACAATTTGTGTCAATATCACTAAGTCCTTGGAGACATCATAGGAAGAAAATATCTCTAAGATTCAGGTATTGTATATGAAATAAATTTCTTTTTGTTAAAGAAGGTAAGTAAGCAGGAAAAAAAAAGGCATTCTCAGGCAAAAGCAAAATTACATTACAGTTAGTTAAGAGTGTAAAACAGAATTAAAAAAAATTAAGACTAGAAGAAAATTTTGGAACAGAAATAGAATTTACAGTTGATTCTCAACCCTTGTATTTTTAACTAGGTTATGTTTTCTGAATAAAACTGTATTTAGTTTTTCCAAGATATAAAAAGATGTGTTTGTTTTTCCCTGTAAAAACATAATTCAGACTCAATAAGTGTTAAACAGAAAATGATAGTTTCCCTGCCCCAAACAAGCAAGCAAGAAGACAAATAAACAGCAACTCCTTCTGAGTGCCGCAGCCAGTATTAACCCTGTAAGAAATGCAATTATTGTAGGCTGGCAGGAGTGGCTGATACATCAGGTGGTTGTGCCATCAAAGAGAGCTTGTCAAACTGGAAAACTACGCCAACAGCAGTCTGATGTAGGTCAACAAGGGGAAGTCCTGCCCATGGAGAGGAATAACCTCATACATGCTGGGGGGCAACCAGCTGGACAGCACCACTGCAGAGAAGGACCTGGGGATCCAGGTGGACAGCTAGCTGAACATGAGCCAGCAATACACCCTCAGGCCATCAGCAGCCTGGACAGCATGAGAAAGACAGTTGCCAGCAAAGCAAGGGAAATGATCCTTCCCTTCTTCCTCTCAGCGCTGGTGAGGGCACGGCTGGAGTGTTGTGCTCAGTTCTGCGCTCCTCAGCACAAGAGAGACATGGACTTTCTGAAGCAAGTCTAATGAGGGACCAGAAAGATGATTAAGAGACCTTTCATGCAAGGAGAGGCTGAGGGAGCTGAGACTGTTCAGCCCAGAGAAGAGAAGGCTCAGGAGGGTGTTACCGATGTGTTTAAATAGCTGAATAGAGGGAATGATGAAGAGGGAGCCAGATCAACTCTTCTCAGTGGTGTCCAGTGACAGGACCAGAGGTAATGGGCAAACACCAGAGGTGTTTCATCTGAACATGACACACTTTTTTTACCCTGATTGTGGTTGAACACTGAAACAGGCTGCCCAGAGAGGTTGTGGAGTCTCCAACTTTGCAGATATTCAAAGTCCAACTGGACATGATCCTGGGCAACCTATTGCAGTAGAAACTACATGAGGGGTTGAACTAGGTGATCTCTAGTTATGCCAGCCGATATCAGCTGTTCTGTAACTTTATGAATCTGTAATTCTGTCAGCTGGATCACAGTGTGGAAACTTTTTTTCCTGATTTCAGCACTAGAAATGCAAACACATTAATTATATATAGATAGATATTGCATAGTGTGATTTTTATACCAGTTCAAATTAAGAGCTTAAGCGAATTTTACATTACTGTACAGAAGCCTTGTGTGGGAAAGTTTCTGGCCTCATTTAAGTCAGTAGTAGACTCTGATATATGTTAATAGGAATACACACACACCATCCTTTAGAATATTTACTTTGCAAAGCATCACCTTTCACACTCCATCAGTGGAAGATATTTATCAAAGCACAGTATTTAGAAACAAAACATTGTTCCAGGTATTCATTAGCTGCTGCTACACAGTCAAATGTTACAGAATGTGACCCATAGCAACCTTTCTCCAAATATTTAGCCTGTTCTTATTATGTCTGTGTAAAGCAGTGATACCTCTGACTTCCAGAATACTTCAGATCCTTTTCAGCATTCAACACTTTTATGTCAGTGTATAGCAGATTTGTAAGAAAAAACCCCCAACCTCGAAAAACCCAAAAAGGTGTCTGAACTGCTTACAAATATGAGTCAAATTTAGAAAATATCTTTGCCAAAAAAAAAAAAGCAAGAAGTAACAAGAAAATGAAATTATAATTTTATTTTGAGTCAAAGGAAATACTTCAGTTGTCTTTAATTAACTTATTGTTTACTTTACTTGGAAAAAAAGCAGAAAAAAAAATATCTCTGTTTCATGCTGACCTAGAATTAGGTCATCTGCACAATTACAAATAATTGCTTAATAATTACTGCCAAATACTATTGGTTGATATTTGGTCACTTACATACATAGTTGTTTAGAAACACTAACCCATGGTCTTCACCATGCCTGTAAACTGAATGTGGGTCTGTCTTTCATGGTCTGTCTCCAGTTCACACCATCCTGTGTTGTATGATCTCTCACCTTTCATGCCCTACTGGTCTCTTGCTGACATCTCTTTTTATCCTACCTTTTAGTACTTGCAAAGTAGTGAACAGTTTTGATTCCATTGTTCACATGCTCCATTTTGTATTATCCTTAAAAAAAAAAAAGAAAAAAGATGGTTATCTAGCACAATATTTAACAATGACCTTAACAGAAGGGCCTGCAAAATTCCTATAGCAATAATATCTAATTTGGATTCTCTGTAGGCATCTCCACTATGTAGCCCATTTGTCCTGCTTCTTTTTACCAATTTTAACTAATCTGCCGTTCCCTTTGCTCTGTGGTCACTTATGCGAATATCTCATCTGTTACAACTTTCTCCTGCATATCATGCTAATCAAGCTAAACCAAGCCTGTAATTGTTTCTTGACCCTGTAGTGTAACTGTTGAAATCCACTCCCACTCCACAGCCACTCATGTCAGTCTCCCTAGGAGCTGCAGTTTTTGTCTGATATGGGTAAAACCTTCAGAGCTCCTAAAACACAAATAAAGTTGAGAAAACTGCAAAAGAGTCCACTTTAAACCAAAGACAGCTAGAAGGAAAGGGAAAAACACTTGAAACACAATATGAACATAACCAGTTATCCATAAGGTTCCTTTGCCTACCTCTACTTATACTAAAAACCTGCCCAAACCTCGACCCATTGAAAGTATTCATGTTCATTTTATTTGAAGAGTATTGTGTAAATTGTCCTCTTAAACCAGCTGCTAAAAACATATCAATTTGATGTAGAAGCACAGAAGATTAAAATATTGCATTCTTTTCAAATTGCATCTAATAGCTTTTTTCTAAGAGCCTATAACAACAAACCTTAGCCAAACTGAGATTACAAAAACATACTTCTCTGAAGTACACTGTGATTTCCACTTTATTATACCTTGCAGAACCTACAGCTAATGTTACATTTCTATTTCTATTCTAAACTGTTTCCTTTCCATTCCCTTCTGTTCCACTGAACTTTCTTCTTTTCTTTGTTCTCACACCTAGGAAAGCTGAAGGATTACAAAATCTTACATGAATTTGGGGGGAAGAACAAAGATTTTTGTACTGGAAGCTCATGACAAGTGTTTAAATATGAGAATTGCCCAGAAGGTTAAAGGGCAGCACTTATTTCTGAAACTAGATGCATGAAATTGTGAACTAGCTTACTGATGTTGTCTTTTAAGGCCCACAGTTGCACTTGAAGAGAAGAGCAAAGGCAGTCCCACCCATGTTCTGCCTGGTTTAGGGACCTTCCGCACTATCATTGAAGTTCTTCTTCCCATAACCAGTATAAAGACGTACTCTATTCAAAATTGTGCTAAATATTTGCTTAGAAAACAATCCATGACAAGGAAACCATGACAATATATAGGACTCCATTAAGCTGCAGGCCCATCCAGCTATTTTACACCTTGACCCTTTCAGTGGCAAACACAAGATGGTATAGATGAGACTCCTTAGTGAAAGATGAGAGAGAACCACTCTTGCTTTCCTAAAGTCTCTCTTTCCAATAGTATCATCTAAGTCTGCAGAGCTGAAGATGGAGTTGTGAGAAACATTCACCTATCTAGTTTTTAAGAGAGGACAAAGTCTGTGAAGCAAAGGTTTATTTCAGTGCTGGGTGCATGGGAGATCACCTGTGTGATCCTCCTGCATGCACACTGGTTAGTCTAACTTCCACAAATTTATTTAGGACAGTCATTCATACTCATGTCATTTCTCAGAAGTCTTATACATATTCAAATTATTTCCCCAATGTTATTTACATCTATACCCTCCCACTTGCGTCTGCGCACTGTTCTCTAGGGGTCTTCTTCGAGGGTCGTGGGGTGAAGGCTCAAAGTCTTCCTCTTGGTTGAACTTCTTATTCTGGCATCTGTGCTCTATTGTTTCACCTACATTGCAAACCCAAGTTGACAGTTAATCCTCTCTTTCTTCTATATAGGGGCAGGATGGTGACATCCAGGTAGAGGCTAATCATGGTTAAGATAAGTAGCGTCAGCCAAAGCAACTTAACCCTATATCCGAATACACATTACTCTGTCTTCGTCCCCATACTTGGCTACCTGGAAACCTACATTCTTTCCAACCACTTGTCTACTATGACTTAAACAAAACTACAATATTATTTATCACAGAGTTAAGCCCAGAAGATAGATTTTAAGCTTTCCTTCCAGAGTGTGTCTACAGATATATACAAGCACTTTGTGACGACAATAGACTTGTTTGAAAATGTAGTTTAGAAGAACAGTTCTCAATGATAGCCTGTTAAATTCAGGGAGCAGTCGTATGAGGCCCCACTGGGTTTCACCCTGATTCCGTTCTTCTCAGTATCTTAACTAGCAGCTTGAATAGCACAACCTGCAAATGTTGTAGCCAACACAAGAGTAAGGGCAACACATATACCACCCATCTGACCTCAGGAGCCAAGATTGCAACAGAAGAGGTAGTCATTGGCAGTGATGGCAGCAAACACAAGAATGGGTTCCAATAATAAGGAAGGAGAAGTTAAACGTGCAAATAAATGAGGAAGTAGCAGTGAGCCAACTAGAAGGCAGAAGAGGGTTCTTAGTTATAGTGGATAAAAAAACTATGTGATGTGTGTCAAGGAGATGGGACGTAGCCAACATTGGGGTGTATACACAGCAGTGCTGTATCTGAGAGGTGGGAGACAATTACTCGCTCCTAGTCCATTCATAGGTTATATTAACTGAAGAAGTCAAGGAACTTGTAGGTAAACTGAAGACCCTAGAGGGAAGCTCAGAAAACATGGCCTGTCAGACAGAGAAGGAAAGAGCTAAGTTAATTTAACCTCAAAAAGGGGACATAGAGTGTGACTAACTTGCTAACAGTTTCCTAATGCTCCAGCTGAGGATGAGTAAACTTGATTCCCCCCACCTCCCAAGGAAAAGTCATTATCAGTCAAATGTAGTATGGATTGCCAGCACCTGAAGTGATGTAAGTTTGCCTATACTATGCTCTCTTTCTTAATAGTGTTATCTCTAATAAATATAATTTTACACCCTACTTTACAAAGCCTGAGTGACTATCTTAATGGGATCATAAGAAATCAGAGCCTCCTGGTGCAAAACCACCCTGTCATTCCTTTATCTGTATTTTGCACTCCAAATCCTAAAATGAACAATCATTTATAGCACTTCTCAGAGACCCGGCATATGATGCTGTAGGATGTGTTCATCAGGTTGCCATCCATATTCTGGAAAACACTGGAACCGATGTTCAAAAAGAAATGGGATGCCAGAAGGAAATTGCTTAATCCCACTGTACCATGAGAAATCACCATTGTGCACCTTTCTACTCAAAGAACTTTTGCCTTAAACTTAAAAGGTGGAAAAACTTCTCTGTTTGTAAATAATTATCTTTCTCAGTTGTTTTTACAGTGCCATATGGTGTTTGATTGGTTCTTTCCAGTAATAAAACTTCTCAAAACTGATTTATCCAGTCTAGGTGAAACCTGTGTATCCTTACAAACCTTCTGACATGTGCCCAGCATCAGTCACGGAGCGAAGCAGGAATTCTGTTACAGAGGCGACCACTTGCTGTTGCCCTTAGGTTTTGTGAGGTTTGGGAAAGAAGCAGGAGTCTTAACTAGCAACTAACTTCCTTCATGTAGATGAAAAATCATAATAAAAAGAAAATTAAGCTGGTAGCCTTATTGTGGAAGCAACAATTTTTTATGGTTGTGATTAGAGGAGAATGGGACACTGCTTCCAATGTTCAAGGAATGGTGTAACCACAGCAACTGCCAATGTCCTCTCACAGAAAAAACCTAAATTAATCAGATGAAGATCTGGCATCTTTGCAACAGAGCCCAAAACCACAGTGACATAATTATTTCTTGGGAAGCTGAATGGAAATTCTGTGCCTAGTCAACGTATGTGACAGACACACAACAGTGTATCTCCCTGGAAGAAGATTTCAAATGGTCTAATAATTCTCACAGCTGATTTATCTATTATCTCTTCTTAAACTGCTACCTCCTCTTGAGATCCTCATTTCCAGGGGCTTTTTTAGTCTCTTTTTCTGACAGACATCAATGAAATGTCCTAAATTTATGAAGTGAAATTATCAACTGACAGTAACACATAAAGACACTGGTCCAGAATTCTCCAGGATCAAGAGGGTTCTTCACATTTCCTCCAAAAGATTTTGCATCAAGCTCTAATCTACAAGAGAAATGTTATAGAGTGCACTTAAGGATTAAACTAATGCATTGTGCAAATAAATTCAAATCTTTTACAACTTCCATGATTATGTTCCTGCCAGTCAGCATGCATTTTAATTCATTCTTCCAGCACCCGGTGCCTGAATAACAACTAAATTGTACGCTACCAACACAGCTCATTTGCTTTATTGAGTTATAGTGAGAGAAGGACCCAAAATGTTTGTGTTTCATGGATGGGTTTTATGTTTTCTTCAGACAAAAAAAAAAAAAAAAAAAAAAGGAGGCCTTTTCTGGAGCAACACCACTGTGATTTTGTAAGGGAGTATCTTTCCTCACAGTATTGGTGAGGAAAGATTTTCTTTTCACAGCAGTCCTTGCTTGGCCACCCTGTGGCAAAGGGTAGACAAACCCCAGTGAACCACTGTCTTTACCCCACTTGGCCCAGCACGGATGCAGAGGGAAGGACAGGGACCTTAAAATGTTATCTGGGAGGAAACCAAGAGTCATTCTACAGCCCTGAGCATCTGTGTGAAGTGTAACAGTTTGTTTGCATCTGTAAATATTGCAGCCTGCCTAGGTGTCAGACCAGGATGTCACACCCAGCTCTGCAGGGCCTTCATAACTATAGCGGCACTGAAGAAAAAGTCTTAGTCCCAGAATGGGGTAAGCAGACTCCATTACTGAGCAAACATTACTAACAACAGGATCAGCAGTCATAAGGAATTGCAAGAGCTGGATTAAGTATTTCCTTACATATTTGGCAAAAAAGAGCCCCACAGAACCACAGGAAAGGAGCAAGAACAGGCATCTTACGCTGTGCTGCCCAGAAACACATCTGCAAGACTGAGCTGACTGATTCCTTTTGCACAAACTGAAACTTTCAAAGTGAATTTAAAGTCCTATATAGAACACTTCACAGAATCCAAAATTAGGCCAGCACGACAGAGATGACTGGAGAAAAAAAAAGGAAAAAATTCAACATGCAAAGATAGAAAAAACAGTGAGCCTTTTTTTCTTGATGTTCTGTACCTACACAGAGCAATTGAGGACTGAAGAGAGAATACAAAAACAGCCAAGATGGACCACAAGGCATGGGAGGATCCTGGCAACAGGTTTAGCAGCTGCTCATGTTAGTAGGAGTTGGTCAAGACAACACTCCATTTCAGCCCACTGGTTTGCATTTACTGATCTTCAAGACACTGTGACCTTCTGGTGAATATTCTTCAGGCAGTTTTTCCTATCATGTCTCTTTGGTATGGAATGTCATTTAGTTTGTTAAAATACAAGTAGTTGCTTTGATTTCAAAGTTCAACAGAAACTTTGTCAATCACAACCACTCACAGTTCTCAAGCATTTACCCCAACGTTTGAGATTGTCTTTGGGCTCTAGTCCCTGGAGTAGCATCATGAGATGAAAAATCAGTTTCCACTAACAAAGAAAATGAAAATAAACAAAAGAAGTCTGTGATCTTACAGTTACAAATAAAGATTTTAAACTGTGTTCCTACATTAAAAATTATTTAATTTTGGCTGCACCTAAAATAATTTTTATACATAAGATTAGCTTAAATATTTTTAAATTACATATGGTTTCCTTTTTTGACTTTGTGACTTTTTTCTGTTTTGAGTCTTAAAAGCTGGATGCTTCATTCTCAAGCCTTTCAGTGCACTGGAGACCTCAAAAAGCCTATTATTTTAATGAACAAAATGAAGTAATCCTGTAACTCCAGAAAATGGTGTTTTAAGACAGGAAATCTGATGAAATGCCAACTGTTGGTCATTCTGTATTGCTTCACATCTCTCCAGGAACAGACCTCTACCCCTAACACCACTCTTATCAGACCCTCACCTGTATTGGAAAGGAAGGTGAATCCCAGGAAAAACCATGGAAGCAGGTTATACAGAATCTGTATAACATATTACCAACACAGCTCAGAAGATGCCCTTGGCAATTCGCTGCACAAAAGCTGTCTTATTCCTGATTCAATTCTAAGGAGACTGCAACTACCTGCTATATCTGAATAATAACACTTACAACTCAACTCATGATTTATTCAGAGGATTAGATTTGTTTGACAGTTTCACACCTTCAGGCATGATTTAATTAATATTATGAGGTAGGTAATAGCTTTTTTTTTTCTTTCTAGTGACTGCATTTAGGTGGTAAAAGGCATTACTATAACATAATGCTGCAACATCGGGTCTCCTTCATTTTCTACCAGAATCATCAGGCATAATGAATAGATGTGTCATTACAAAGAAGACCTTGCATTTAGTGCAAACTGAATTTCCAAGTGCATTTCTAGGGTTTTCTGGTTTCTGGCACACAGGTTAAGATCAAGTCATAATGATCATCTCTCAGTGACTGGAAAAAAGAAAAAGCTTGAAGCAAGCTAAGGCTCGCCATGACAGTCTATGCCTCACAGTTCTAGTAACACTGCCTCAACATGCTCTGTTTCACTGTCAAAAGGCCAGGCAACAGCTGCAGTTTCATCAGCTGGGTACAGTGCCCTCCCCTCAGGTAAACCAAGCATCAGTATCTTTACTGAGAAAAAAATAATGTAATGAAGAACAATGTGTGGTAACCTATAAGCAACTTGGTGGGTTTTTAAAGATTTTTCTGGCATGAATGAGATAACACCTGAAGACAGAACTAAGCCATAAAATCCAAATCCCCATATCGGTAACCATTAAACTTGAGGCTATGCATTATTCTTCTGTTGATATTACAGCAGCATGGAGAAGGAAAGTGTCTCTGGTAAGGCTCCAAGAAGATAATCAGCCAGAAAAAAACACATTCCCTGAAGTGTCTGCAGCTCAAACAGATGACACAGGATAGGATTTACTGGTGCTAAGCATAAGTTTAGCAGAAGAGGCAACCTCAGGATTTACTTTGCCTTAGTGATGCTTCAAGGTCTGATGTACAATGATATGCTGTAGTCTGACTGACTTTGGTCTTGTTTCATAATAGACTCAACTGAACCAAAAAAAACTCCCACAAGATAATAAAGCAGTAACATTTTTAGCATCAAAGCCAAGAACTACGGAGTCTCTGTCTCCTGAGCTTTATAGCACAGAAGACTCCAATATACCTCAGGTTTGGTGCAGCAAAAAGAAAACTTACTTGATAACCTAGCCTTCACCCACTGCCAGCGGGACAAACATTGGATTTCAATAAGCCTTGGAAAAGGACGAAAAACCTGGAGAGTGGAGTGCTCACAGCCTAACCTTTCCCATGCTACCAGCAATAGACAAAAGACCACTATATTCAAACCAAGCATCAGGACATCTCTAAATTACTGTACGGGCCACAACCATTGAGGTACTGCTTCAGTAATGTCTGAAATATGTAGGAGAGGCATGAAGAAATATAACTTCATCAAAAATTAAATGCAGGTCACACGGCAGGTTAAAGTTAGATACAATTCATTTTAGTTTCTTAGAGATATTAACACTTTTACCTTCTTACTTGGACAATAAGCAGCCTGGTGGACATGGAGGAATCTAACCTCCAACAGGACTTAATCTGCCATTTAATGGCAATACCTTCCCCAGTGGAGCTTGCAGCACACTTCAGGTGCTTCTGGAAACTATGTCGTTTATTGACTCCTTTTGAAAACTCTTCAGTGCATGAATAGCCCATCATAATGAACAGCTCTTCTGCAGCTCCTGTCCTACACTGGAAGGTTGAGCAAAGCCTGGATAAAGGCTAGATATATAACAGCACACAAGAGGAGGAGTTTTACAGAATATGGATTTTCGTTATTAAGCCTGCTTTTGGGTACACTCCAGCTTGCTGCTGCTGTTGGCTTAACATGCCCATCCTCCAACAATGACCAGTTAGTTTCACTTAAATTGCCAGTCATTTTTCAGATTTGGGCTTGTAAAGTGACTCACCTGAGGTTTTCCTACATGATAACAGACAAAAATGATCCCTACCAGGGAAGCACAGTTAACCTCAACTCAGCCTTTCTCCCTTATGCTCATAAAAACTCTTCTTACCAGATCTCGCAACAGGTTTCTCTCTTGAAAGCCATCTCTGGTTCACTGGCCAGTGATGAAGAAATCATCTTTGTCCCCATTGCTGCTGCAGAACTGTTGTTTGGCTGTGCAAGGGTCAGTCAGGCATGCTAGTGCTACCTGCTATTGAGATAGTTAGCAAGGGCAAGACAGGTCTCCTGCAATGGCCCAGATTTTGCTGACCTCACCTAGACACAGCTTAGAAGACAGTAGCCTTAGGTCCCTTCAAACAGAAAGAATTTGCCAATCAACAGAAAGTGACAGTCCCATTCCAGAGGTCAATTCAAATCGTAGCATAGGATGAATCACAGTGATTCCTCCCACTGCCCAGAGGCCTCTTTTTTCTCCACATTGCCTGTCAAACAAGTCCAGGGCAACGAGGTTCAGAGGCTTTGTTGAAATCAGGATCTATCACACTGGTAACTTTCCTCTTATCTGGAAGGCCAGACGTGCTGTCAAAGGAGAAAATTGTATTGGTTTGGTATGATTTATTCCTGACAAATCCATACCAGCTTATTTCTATCCTTTTAATATGCTCTTGGGAGCTTGTAAATGTATTTCTTAATAATGTGCCTAAGAATCTTTCCCCAAGTTGAAGTTGTTCCCCATGGTCTCAGTTTCCCTTTTTACAAAGTAGGATGCCTGACCTTCCCAGACTCCTGGGAATTTCTTCAGCCTCTGTGACTTATTAAATATTGTACTGTGAGCCTCTTGAGGCCCTAGCAATAAAATCTTGTAGCAAAGAATTGTATCTTAAGAGCTGCTTAAGGGATCTTGCCATTTTTTGTGTCCCCTCCCCTAGTTAAATTAGAGATAACTGGCTGTCTTGTACCCCAGGTCTGTGGGGTAGTTCTCTGTGATTTAAAAAAATACTTGCAGAGCAATCAGATGGGACAGCACAGACAGTGGTAGTGTGAATTAATACCTTTGAGACTTTTACAGGTCAAATTATTCAGGCAGTCAGAGACTGAGTTCAGTCATTGTTTCCCAGCAGGCAGTTCTTTCTGATGCAGTTCAATTAGTAGGTACCTATCATTCATCAGCAAATCTGTTCCTCAAGATTCAATGAATAACTCAACGAGGAGATCTGATCCAAGCCCTGGGAGAAACTAAGGGAAGAAAGAGCGCCTGTGACTTAAAATGCTGAAGCAGCATATGTTTTTAATGAATATTTCCATGATTTCCTTTACTTTTCAAGCTGTGACTGCATTTCCTTCTCCGTTCTGTCAATGCAGCGGACTTCAAAGAACTCTAAGCCTTTCAGAGGGTCTGGTTTTGTCTTCAGCCTTTGATTCCTCACCTGTAGGTTGCCAGAACTGAAAGACCATGTCCGTTAGGACAGTGACCACCATGGTGTGCCATGATTTATTCATTATCAAAGTGTGATATTTGAAGTTGGATCTGAATCAGTGTAAAAGGAAAGCCACAAAACTAAAATACTATGTGTATTTTAATTATACTTACATAATATATGCAAAAGTTATCACACATGGATAATAACACATAGATTTTTTAATGTATGTGAAAATCTGTACATAGCTCAGTCCTTCATTGCTCTGCACAAAATGTCAGATGGCCTTTCTCTTCAACATGGACCGACACAGGGGATCTAACAAGTTGTCATTCCCTCAACAAGATAGATACAGTTCGCTGTACCACAGGAAGTTTTCCTATGATTCAATAACCAGACTTCATTAAAGGCATCAAAATATATACATAAAGTGATACAGATGCTGCCACATCTTTGAACAAGTTACTGCAATGGTTAATTACCCTCCACCTTAGAAAGAGGAACCTTGTTCCTAATCTGAATAAAGTCTAGCTATAGTTTTTAGGCCCTGGTTTCTCATGGCAGATTTTGCAGCTGAAGCCTTAGTGATCCAGACCTGTGGGCCCCATGGGTTGTCATCAACTTCCTGGTTCTTGATCTTTTCACTGATTTAACTGGGAGGATGGAATAGGTTTCTTCCCACTTAACTGAACTCTTTCTGGCCTCCTCTTTCTCCCAGGTTATCACCGTTTACAGAAAATGTTAGAGTAGAGGGACAGCAGTCATTACCATAGCCTGGGAGTCAGTGCTGGATACCACTGCTGGCAGAAATTATGGTCTTCCTCCAAAGAATAACAGTGTGACCTCTGACAGAGAAGAAAATGAAATCAGGGGTGATCATCTTCCTCTCACAGTTTTGGTTTTACTCTTTTTTCCGTTTGTAAAAAAATGAGAAAAAGTATTTTGTTTTCTTTTAATGGTATGAAATTTCTGTGAAATTTTCTATATCAGGGATATTTTTAAAATAAGTGTACTTGGTAGTTCCATCTGCAAAATTTAAGTTTTCCCACTTATAAGAAAACCCTCATCTGTAAAAAAATAAAGCTTGGTTTGATGTGTCTGTCATGCCACAATGACAGAGAGAGACATATATTCAGTGGGCTACAATGTTTAATCTCAAATTTCATCGCCACATAACAATGCTCTCTTTTTGTAAACAAGTAATCAAAAGAAAGTTGCCAAAGCTTTGAAATTGTAATACAATTTCAGAATATATACAAATGAGAAAATGTATTCCAGGATTCTCATCAGAGTACATAAAAAATGTTTGCTTATGCTTTTTAACAATATACCAAAACGCAGAGAGATATTCACTTAAATACAAGTCCAGCTCCAAGAAGTAGTGGATGAATGGATGGATGAATGAACAGATAGACAAATGCGTGGATGAATTATTTCATGAAAAACTGACTAAAAGGATGAGAAGATGGATGTGGTACCATTGGAACTGCCTTCAAAATTTCAGAAAAAGACAAAATAACAAATTACAATTTATTTTATTCTATGCATCTGACAATGGATACAAGTGTTTATTAATATTATAACAAGGCTGAGGTCAGAACATTCTCAGAATTACCTTGAAAACAAAAAATTATGTTAGTGAGCATTAAGAATTGTGTCTTCTCTGTGCGCTGTATCATGTGACAAAAGAAAGGTATAAACCCTAGGGACTGCAAAATTGTCACTGATGAGAACCATGGGTTTCTCATGGAGACATGGCCACTAAAGTTTTGAAAAGTGGGTCAGAAGCCATTCTGCAAAAGTCAGCCTTCTCCAGGCAGATCTAGGGCAGAGCAGTCTAATCTAAAGGAACTGGGACAATACACATAAAGTATGAACTTAATCTGATATCCGAAAAGAGTTTAATAGGAGATATAACAATAAGTATAAACAAGAAATAATCTTGGTTCAAGTATCATTGGAGAAATAAGGTTACTTATACTTTTCATATTTTAATCAAATCCAAAGGCTCAAGCACTAGCTACAGTACTCAATAACTTGAGCTAGAAACTTACTCTTCCTGGCATAAGTGAAGCTTACAACATTGATTTTTACTTCGCTTCCTTCCCTCCTAATGCCTGCTTTTACCACAGAAAAAAATAGGTCAAAAAATTAGGTCAATGTTCTCCAAAGTCTTTTGATTACACAACCGTAACAGGAAAAATTTTTGAGCACACAACCCCAATATATGTATATATGCTTATTCATTAGTTATATACATGTACTACTGTAATAATATACTATGTAGATTATAAAACGTACACCAAAATAGAAATTTTAAAAGATGACATAAAGATGAAATAAACAATACTTTACATTTTTGTTTTATTTTATTTATTAATGGTACAAAAATATTTTCTTTCAACACCCCAATGGATTGTCTTGTGCAGCCCCCGCAGTGTGTGCACTCCACTTTGGAGCACTCTTCCCTAAAGACTGTCATTCTAGATGGAGATGGGGAAAAGTGACAGAACTGCAGAAAGGTAAGTCCCAAATATATACTGAGAGAGAGGACAGATCTGGGATTTAGGCCATGGGAGTGGGAACAGTTGGCAGGATTCCCAGGTACAAGCAGCATTGTCCTATTCCAAGCATGGAAACATTGTAATTCAAATCTTCAAATTGGTCAGCTGCTTTTAAAACAGGAAATTTGGGTGGTCTTTCTCTTTGCCATCCAGTTCATGATTACTGCTTTTTATGGTATACTCAGGTCTACATTCAGATCTACCTTCAAATATTCTCCTCAATCATGGAAGAGAGATTACCATTGGAAACTGAGGAGAAAAATTGCTGAGTACCTCAACCTTCTCCGCATCGGTTGTCACTAGTTCTCCTGTCTTATTTATTGGGGAACTAAATTTTCTTTACTCTTCCTTTTCTGTCCAACACACCTGTAGAAGCCCTTCTTATTCTTCGCATCCCTTACCAAGTCCGACTCCAACTGTGCCTTAGCTTTCCTGTTCCCATCTATACACATCCAGACAGTGTGCCTATATTCTTCCCAGGATACCTGTCCCTGGTTTCACTGCCTTTGCACTTCTATCATACACTTCAGTTTGACCAGGAGGTCCTTACTGAGCCATGCTGGTCTCCCACCTTCCTTGCCTGATTTCTAACACATAGGACTAAAGAACTCTTACACTCTGAGAAGAATGTCCTTAAAGAGCTGCCAGCTCTGTTCAGCTCCTTCATCCCTGAGGGCAGTTTCCCAGAGGTTACCGATCCACTAATTCCTTAAACAACTGAAAGTTTGCTCTCCTAAAATTCAGGACTCTTCACCTGGACCCTATCCCTTAAGATTGTGAATTCTTTCAGAGCATGATTGTTGCAGCCCAGACTGCCACTAATCTTGACATCTTGGCATCTCTGATTAGTTCATCTGTGTTGGTAAGAAACAGGTCTGGTAATGCTTCTCCAGTAATGCTTCCCTTCTGGCTTTCTGTCACCTGGATTAAGAAATTATCTTTAACACATTCCAGGAGTCTCTTGGACTGCTTACAGCTTGCTGTGCTTTTCCAGCAGATGTCAGAACGGTTGAAGTTCCCCAGCAGGATCAGAGCCTGAGAGTATGATGCTTCCCATAGTTGACGTAAGAATACTTCCTCAACAGGCTCCTGTTGGTTGGGCCACCTGCAGTAAACACCAACCATGAGGTTTCCTTTGTTGGTTTGGCCCCCAATTTTTATGCATAAGGTCTCAATCAGTTCATTGCTGTTTTTCAATGACAGCTCTGTGCAGTCTATCCATTTTTTTACACAGAGGGTAACCCCCACACACACTCCTTCCTTGCCTATCCCATCTGAATAGTTTATAGCCATTGATTGCAGTGCTTCACTCATGCAATTTGTCCCTCCACATTTCAGCGACAGCCATTAGACCACAGCATTCTACTTGCACAATGACTTCCAGCTCTTCCTGTTTGTCACCCATGCTGTGTGCGTTGGTACAGAGGCACTTCACCTGGGCTATCAACCATTTCACCTTTTTAGATGAACACACCCTAATTACTTTGAGGCATTTCACAGGTGTTTCTCTGCTGGTTCCTAATACATCAGCAGCCCCTGGCTCTTCTCTGTTACTCAAAACTGCACCCACTTCTCCACTAAACCTAGTTTAAAGCGATCCATATAAGTGTGGCCAGCTTGTTGGTGAACACCCTTCTGCCCCACTTGATCAAGTGAATCCCATCGGCTCATAACAGGCCTGGGCTTCGCAAAGGTGGATCCACGATCACAGAAGCCAAAACCTTGAGTATGGCACCACCCTTGCAACCAGGCATTCATCTTTCAGTTTGTCTCCTCCTTCCTGAATACCTTCCTCTAACTGGGAGGACAGAGACCACCACCGGTGCTCCAGAACCTTTTAACATTGCTCTGAGGGACATGTAGTTTCTTTTGAGCGTTCAAAGTTGCCTTGCCACAGACTCTACATAGAACAGTAGGAGCAGATGGTAATTGTAGGGTTCACTAGGCTCAGCAGCTTCTCAGTGACATTGTGAATGCAAGCTCCTGGTAGGCAGCAATCTTCTCTAGAGAAATAGTCTGGATGGGAAATTGATGCCTTGGTGCCTCTCAGTAAGGACTCTCCAATTACTAATACTTCGTATGCTTTTTTGGTGGCACTGGTTCTAATGCAGGTGGTCAGATTAACTTTGAATGTTTGGCTTTTCCTGGATCCTGTCCATTCCTAATTTGCTCTTCATTTTCCAACCCCAGAATGTTGTATTTGTTGTGTACAGGCACTTCAGGGGAAGGTTCTCCATACAAGGACAAGGGTCCAATCTCATGTGTTACTAGTGTCAGAAAGCTTGAGGATGGATTCAGGCTTACCTTCCCTTTGTGCAGCCTTAAGGAAGGCCTCTTGCTCTGCCTGGGACAGTACGCAATACCACTTATCAATCTCCTGCTCACATTCCCAGATACTGTACTGCCTGATGAGCTCCTCATGTACCAGAGGAACTTGTTTGAAGAGTTCTTCCAGATGGGCCCACTTGCAGCTATGACATCCATCACTTTAGGTGCTAGGGGGACTTCCAGTTGCTGGAGCAACAGCACCTGCTCTGGACAGCTATTTTAATTCTTGGGAGATCTCTCTGGGTGGAGGTATCAGCATAGGGGTAGTGCTTCTGCTTGGGTTTCAGCCTCAGCCTTGCAGTTGCAGTGAGTGGACAGCATTTTCTTTCAGCAGGCAGTCTCCTTACACTTTACAGAAAAAAAGGCCCATTTATAAAATGGTAATTCTTTTGACAGACTTCATCCTTCTAATTTGAACTAGTATTTGATGCACTGGATGTCACTGACCTTGACCTTAGCAAGACTTTCAACATGGTTTCCCACAGCATCCTTGTATTCAAGAAGGAACTTAACGGTCTAGACAGGCAGATTACTGTCCGGGTGAAATGCTGAGTGGATCATTCTGATCAAAACGTAGTAGCTGATGTGTATTCCACTTGAGCCAAGTGACAGGTAGCTTTCCTCAGGGATTTGTCCTGGAGCCTATTTGATATTTGATATTTTTATCAATGACCTGCATGAGGAAACAATGCATCTCATCACATCTGACGATGACACCAAATTGAGGAGGCATTTAATCCATTTGAGGGCACACCTCTCATTCAGAGAGACCTAGACAAGCCAGAGAAATGGGTCTGCAGAAATATCATTAAATTTGACAAAGAGAAATGCCAAATTTGACAAAGAGAAAAGTCGTGCACCTGTGAAGAAGGCTTGTCCAGCCTGGAGAAAAAGACAGCTTTAGAGGGACCTAATAGTTATCTTACAGTATCTACAAGGTCATAAAGAAGACATAACAAGACTCTTCACAGTAGTGCATGGAAGGAGAATCAGAGACAGTGGTCAAAAATGAAGTCAGTGAAAGTTCAGATGGTTATAAGGAAAAAGTTGGAAGAGTTTTCCTAGAGAGACTGTGCAATCTGCAACCTTGGAGGTTTTAAAGACTTTTGGATAAAGCCCTGTGCAACCTGGTCTGAATTCAGTATTAGTCCTGCTTTGAGGGTGAAATTGGAATATATGCCTATAATTTCCCAGATTCTGAAGAGCCTCACAATCCTGTCCAGCCTTAGACAAGCTCTGTCATTTTGACAAGGGTGAGAATGAATTCTCCCTCTCCTGAGGAGCCAGCAGAGTGGAAGTTATCCAGGGAAAAGTCGCACCATACTCTTGCACATAGAGGTAACCCTCCCAAAGGCCACCTGCAAAGAATGTCCTCTGCAGACACCTGCCATAGCCACTCACAGGAAATCCAGGCTGTCAACTATAGCAAAGATTATTTTCCATGTACTCTGGAAAATGACAACTGCAAGTTCCACGGATCATCCGACTCCATTGTAAGCCACATGCCTCATCCTTTGCATGCAGAAAAGCAAAGTTTGTCTCCTTATTGCATCGAATACCTCGGGAAAGAAACAGTCTTTTTCATCCTGGATTTGCTAAAAGGGGAAGAGACTTATTAAATTCTCTGTGTTCATCCAATTACCAGAAAAGCTGGAGAATCCTCATCTCGTTACTCTTCTAATAGTCGCATAGGTCCTCTGCAATGGGATGATCCCACACCACACAAAGCGTCCATTGTCTCAACATATATCATCTGTATTTATCTTTCTCAAGAATGGCTTTGTATGGAAAATACACTGAAAGACTAAAACCAAAAACTTAGCTTTCATTTAGGTGCAGAGTTCTGACTGTCATTTGGCAATGAAATGTGAATGACAGCTCCAAGTGAGAGAGGGAAGAAATGGTTAACAGGCAGGCCACTGGGCCAGGACACCAGAAACTTGACTTCAACCCCTTTGGTTTATCTCCAAGCAGAGCTTCCATCTCAGTGGGAATTTCTGGGCTTCACAGTTAAGGCAGAGTTAATAGCAATCACATACAATTTTTACAGGCAAATAAAATTAATTGATGCATTAAGGTTTTAAGCTTTTGTGATTGATGCAGGAAGTGATTGTATTTGCTGTCACTTGCTATCTTTAGTCATAGTCACTGTGTTGTTGTTGGTCTCGAGTTTGCCATGAAGATGATGAAGCCAGAAACATGCCCAGCATACAAAAGACTTAGGTATGATAGGGTAGAAGGCAGGGAGAAAAACAGCAAATGAGGAACACAGCTTTTCCATCTTATTCCTCACACATAACTATGTGCATTTGAAAATTTAGACCCAGAGAGAATCTCTACAACTTTGTTTATAAACACATGTAATTACGAGTTTATAATGTACCCTGAATAACAGAGACATCAACATTACCAGTGAAAGTCAAGATCATCCCCATCTGAGACAATGAATTTTATATCTTAGAACTGAACTGACTCAGAAAATTAGAAAACATTTCATAGATTTCTAAAATTGTGATAGTTCTCTCCTCAAGTCTTCCACTCCTTGTATGCCACTCATCATATTTATGGCCACATTTAATCCTCAGTTCCCTCCAGTATTTATGTGAAATCTGTTGATGATACTGTAACGAGTTGTGTACAACTCAAATGGGAACTCATTTTTCTGGGAAAATAAAAAAACAAATGGATCCATATTTTGTTTCTTAAGGACCTATAAAAAATATTCTATGTTCTAACAAAATCAGAGCAAAAAATAAGAGTGCAGATAGGAGATGGATAGAATCCAGTTAGGAAAGTTCACCACAGGACACCACATAGTCAAAAACTTGTGGAAACAAACGGGATGGGAACAGGTGAAAATCGGATGCTGAGAGAGGTTGTGGCCATCTCCACATCTGTCTGCACTGGATCTGGAACTGCCCTAATACAAATCCCTGTTGCAGATTCACATTGCAGATGGGTGAAAAGCAAGCACATGTTTTTAAGCCCATAAGACCCACTTTACATTGGGCAAGCAAAACCACACTGTGTGCAATATGATGCTGAACCATTCTAAGTAGAATCTCTGAGGGCTAATAAAGAAATTAATATTTTTTTTTTTAGCTTGTTTCCTTCAGGTGGTGACAAGACTTCTATTATCTGCCCCTCTATCTGGCCCCCTCTGTTTCCTCAAAACCGATAAAAATGAAATATCATTGGAGTCTTCATTTCTCTCAGCAATTTGGCTGAAAGTGAACATCAGGTATTAAAATTATTAAATGGAGGAAAATATCCATGCAGTTTTCTAGAAGACTGAGGGGTAATATACTCTTAATTTCTCTGAGGGATACAGAGTAGAAATTGAGATTCAGCAGAGCCTATGCCTTATGCTAGTGTCTGCTTCTTCATCTCCTATTGTTGTTTTCCCCTGTGACTGATTTTTAGTGTGGAGAGAATGGAGAAAGTGAGTCCACGCCTTGCTGGAATCTCAAGTGAATTCTCTTCTACATTGTATAGAAAGACCTTCCCTTGAGTTAGGCATTTCTAAAATACAGATTTTTTACTCCCATGTCATATTCTTGTCAAAAACTGCAGTTGTGTGAAAATGCTTTCAATCTTATCAAAACTTTATTTACTTGTTCTTACAGTAATTGGGGGGGGGGAATCACGGGAAAACTGCAGGAAAAAGTTATTGTCAACAGGCGGCCTTCTCCTGCATTACTAAAACATTTTTGTTTTTAAATAATGGAAGCATTCTTAATGGGGGCATTTGGGAAGGTCAGGGGAGTGTCCTGTACCTTGTTCTTTATAAAATGCAAACAAGTTGACACTTGTAACTAGCCGTAGTTTTGCTGCTTCCCTGTAGGTTCCAGTCAGATGTCATTGTCCCTTGCTGACAGAGGGGCTCTGAAACAGAAAGACAGCAGGTGAGGGGAGAATGCAGCATGTAAAGATGGGCTGCAGACTCACAAATGTACCATGTAAAAGCTGTGTTCTGCATAGACGGAATTTATTTCTGTATTCACAGATGCTCTTTGGCAGCCTTTATAGCTGTGATTTCTTCTAAGGCAAAGGGAAAACTGTTTTGGTGACAACATGGCTTGGTGTTTTGATGCCCTTGTTTAGACGCTTACATGAGTGGCCTTGTTTTCAAAAGCTCGCAGCCCCTAGAGAGTTTGGTGACCAAACACAGCCTTACTCTCTCCAAGCATCTTACAATCCCATATCAGGGTTCCTGTTCCAGAAGAGTGGCCCCCCAAAAGTGACAACATAAAAGAAACAAGATTGCTTTTACTTCCCTCTTCTTTTAAGCCCGTATCAGGCATCAGACAAAGGAGGCAAAGTCTTATCTGATCTCTGCAGCTTGGAAGATTAGAAAAAAACACACAAATTAAATAAGGGGCATGTCACAGGCTATTCTAGTCAGTGGTTTTGTAAATTTGGTCACTGCTTAGGTACAGATGTAGAAATTTAGGCACCCCAGTTTGGATTAAATACGGAGCCAGAGTGAAGGGAGCTGGATGCATCCTTTAGCAGCCGCCTGAGGTCCCAAAGGGATCAACTCATTCTGACACAAACTGGAACACACTTGTCTTATCTGGTATATAAACAGATCTAGCTCACATAAAAGTAAGCTACATGAACAACTAATGATACTTTCCCCAAATTGTTTGTTTTTTTCTTTTTAAAAAAAAAAAAAAAATTTGGTCTAAAACAAAGCAAAGAATGTTTCAACCCATACATCTGAGTGCAAGAAAGACATGAACCTGTTGGAGCAGGCCCAGAGGAGGGCCACAAAAATGATCAGAAGGAAGAAGCAACTCTCCTACAAGGAAATACTTAAATACTTAAAGGGAGCTTATAAGAAAGATGAAGACGGAATAGAGTCTGTAGTAATAGCAATGGTTTTAAACTGAAAGAGGGTAGATTCAGACTAGATATAAGGAAGAATTTTTTTATTATGAGAGTGGTGAAACACTGGAACAGGTTGCCCAGAGAGGTTGCAGATGCCCTATCCCTGGAAACATTCAAGGTCAGGTTGGACGGGGCTCTGAGCAACCTGATCTAGTTGAAGACATCCCTGCTCGTTGTAGGTGGGTTGGACTAGATTACCTTTAAAGGTCCCTTCCAACCCAAACCATTTTATGATTTAATGATTAGAATATTCCAGGCAAACACATCTCTAATGTTTGTTACCATGAAAACATCATCACGAACAGAAGATATATTTCCAAGTGAATTTTCTACCATAAATAAAACTTTTATATAGCTTTCCAGCCACAAAAAAATTGCTGATAACAAGGATGGGCTTTTTTATGAAGAAGAAAGGAATTTAATAAATGAAAACAAATGGAAATAAATGGAAGAAAATGTTATCTACCAACAGTTACATTAATGAACTACCTAAAACTGTATAATGGAAAGAATACCTAATAGAAGCTATTCCAATTAAAATATTCTTTTGTCAATTGACCGTTAAACTAACATACTTTCCATCACATACTCAATTTGCTTTGCTCTACCTTTTCTATCACCAGAGCATAGAAGCAACATTTCCAGCACAAACTCTCTTGAATGTACCAGAAGAACTTCAGGATGTTCCTGGCAATGCGAAACAATTTAAAGACACCTAAATACCCTTGTCACCAATGATAGCCTCTTTTCTCTGTTAGGACATTTAGCCCTGTATGAATTAAGCATGCCAAGTTGCTTGAAGATATTTCATTTTATAGTCTTTCAAGAAGATTAGAAATAATAGCCAACTTGTGACAGTCACTGTTCACTGTGCAAACATGTTCTGTTTTTCCAAGCCATATGGAAAGCTATACAAGAGAATGTGAAGATTTCGAAAGGTTAAAGTATTTACCTGACCAGTTCTTAATAGATATACAAAAATAAGAAGGAAAAAATGTAGATCAAAAGAAAAAACATCTCGGTTTTCTCAGCAGCAACCACCAGTTGAGAGAAGGATTGGCAGCATTACCTTAATTAGACCAGAGTTTCTTTATGTTATGTTGAGGGCAGCTTCAGAGTGAAAAACTCTGTGAACATCTTACATCCTCACCTACTGAAATGTAATGCTGCTACAGGCTGTAGACAAAAGACCCTTTTATTTTCTTTGAGCCGCACTGGCCACCCCCACTGCAGGAATATGGACATCTCAGCTGCTGCCCAGAAGCAGTAAGTGCATGGCTTGATGATTCTTTTCTATTCTTCCCTTCTCTTCTGAGATCTTTGACTCCTTGGCAGATGTGTCCCAACTTAGAAGGATTTACAGATGCTCACTGAAAGCAGGGAAACAGGGTCAGCACAGTGATGAGGTTCCTCTTTGAGCACCATAAAAGAAGAAATAATTTGCTTCAGTGTGGAAGAGTGAAACTTTGATTCCCAAATACTGGAAGAAAGGTAGAGTCCCGTATGTCCCTGCTGACAGTGTTTCTTTATAAGGAGTTTGGCTGATAGCAGAGTATAAATGAATGGGGAAACAAAAGGGCAACAGCTAGTTTTTGTTGGGACTATTTACTGTGTAGTGACCAGCAAGCAGCAGCTCACTGAATAAGGGAGATGTTTAGGTGTCTGGGCATTTCTCACAGAACAGAAAAGAAACATCATGTAGCTGTTGTTGTTCAGTCACATACTCTGTTCTGCTAGCAGTGTAGCATGGAGTAAATTCCTATGGGATTTCTACAGAAGTGTTTTTCCAAATTCCAGTTGTTTTGTATTTTCTGGCTATTAATGACTTGAAATCAGCACTGTGGCAGACATAGTATGTAGAGAGTGTGACATCTCCAAAAACTACTGCAGGTAAGAGTATGGGGGGATGAAATCAGAACAAGAAGGCTACCAAGGTCACAAAGCAGGTTAATGTAAGAGTCAGGGAGAGATCCCAGGGGACCCCAAGTCATAGCCAAACCTCCTTTTCCCCAGTTATGTCAGTGTATTTCTTTGTGTTAAGAACACCATTGACCAGATTTCTCATGGTACCTATTCACCGAGACCTACTGAAGTCTGAAAACCAGCATATTCTTTGTTCCAAGGAAGAGACAAAAATATATATGTGCTTGCATTTGTAACTAGACTCAGAGAATCACCATAGCCATTTCAGTTTTGCACCTGCAAATGTGCTAAAATAATGATCAGTTACTTTTAAACAGCTTTGGTGGGGTTTTGCATTCATATAATGACTGAAATGTCTCTTAAACATGATTTATTCCAGCATTAGACCATAATCTGACCTTCTGATTTGTTTTATTTATCCAATTATGTGATGCAAGTTTCTATCTGTATGTTCCCAAACAGGCATATGCAAATAGGGAAATAGTGTCAAATGAATCCCTGCCTCCCACTACCCTCTACCCTGTCTTTTCATGAGGGGAATAATACCATGACTAGCCTTTTAGCTTGTTCTACTTTTTTTCTGTTCTAGTGCCAAGGGCAGCATTTAGAAAATAACCTCTAAAGTAGGGAGTGCAAATCTATCCTGTTCCATCTGAACTCATCCATGGCAGAAAAGTTGGGAACTTCATGACTTGACTCAACAGGTTTGAATGGTTTCAGCTGGTTTCTGGTGAATCAGGATTGTTTCCAGAGGTTCTTGATTATCCTTCTGTCTTTTCTTCAGGTAATGTTTTAGGCTACTCAACCCATTGGTGGATTATAAAGGAACAGCAAAGCAGCCTTTTTGCAGTCTGGGACGCCTTTGACAAAGGTTCACCATGCACATGCTCTGTGCAACGCAACTGCTGAATCTTCACCACAATTAGAATTTCTGTTGTTATTAACTTTCACCAAACTAGTCTTCATAAGAATGAGTAATTGCATGTTAGAATTGATATCTTAATTGTTCTGATGGGTTTCAAGTCTAAATCAGAGGGGCTTTTAATTATCGTCTTATATTTAGTCAACAAATCATAGTCATAGAATCGTTTAATTGGAAAGGACCTTTAAGATTATCGAGTCCAACTGTAAACCTGGCACGACCAAGTCCATCGCTAAACCATGTCCATAAGTACCACACCTATACGCCTTTTAAATGCGTCCAGCGATGCTGACTCCACTGCTTCCCTGGGCAGCCTGCTCCAGTGCCTGACAACCTTTTTTGGTGAAGAACGTTTCCTAATATCCAGTCTAAACGTCCCCTGGTGCAACTTGAGGCTATTTCCTCTAGTACTATCATTGGTTACTTGGGAGAAGAGACCAACCCCTACCTTGCTACAACCTCCTTTTAGGTAGTCATAGAGAGCAATAAGACTTTCCATCCTCCCATGTGTCAGTCAAATATGTGTTTCTAATTCTGTTTTCTCTTAAAGAAGATTTGCAGCACAATGTGACAGGAATTAGTCTTTTTAGTGTTGTACCACTTTCTGCCTGGAAAAATAATGTATTGTTATTTAAGATGTTTTGCTGCTATTTTTTTAAAATGTGGCAAACATTGCTAACTGTTTATGTTCTACAGATTTTCCTCATTTTTTAATATCTCTCTTTAAGACCACTATTAAGCTTACATAGGTAATACAAAATCAAGTGCACCAACAAGGTAATGGTCTTTTTTTTTTTCTCTCCTTGGCAACTGATGGATCACAGATGAAATATTTCAGAAACATTTAACAGCTAAAGACAGAGACAATCCCTTCAAAATGTGTTATATGTGAACAATAATTGAACAAGAAATGGGATGGGCTGAAGCTGCACGTACATCTTATTTTGAGCTGTCCATTGTGTTAGAAGTGGTAGACTGGCTGTTACTAGCTTGAAAAGCAATGGGTATGTTAAAAATAGGTTTCTGGGGAAGGTTCTTTCTGCAGGCTTGAGAGGAGAAATCATCACTATACAGTCAGAGCTTGTCTCCCATCCTCTGAACCCATTGTGCACAGAGCTCATCAAAGGCATCATGGGAGCTTCACCACTCTTTGACACATGGTGTGAACAGAATGGGCAAGGCCCTAAAAGGTTCTTGTCATTCTCTTCCAGGAGAAGGTAGCCAAGATGCAGGTGGTTATTTGTTTAGAGTATGCAGAAGGGTTCTGTATATTTCTTGGATGATTCTGGTCTTACCAACAGGTAATGCTCCCTGCTACAGTCTAACTCCAGAAAAAACAGAGCTTGAGAACAGCCTTTCTGTTCTTTCTACCGAACACCCATCTGCCACAGGACTTTCCCTATGAACTGGCCACAACAGACAGTTTACAAAAACAAGGCATGTGCTTCATCCTCCTCTCTCAGATACACAGTTTCTATCTTCAGCAGTCCCAAACCTCTGGTTCTTAGCAAGACCTTCAGTGTTACAGGGGCTGCTGCAGACCTTTTTGATAGGAGAAACTTATTTCTGCCAAGAAACACAGGCAGCCTCCTGTTTGCTATTCCTTTCATTTACATGGCAGTACTTTTTGTATGACCATTTGAAGAGGAGCTCTGCTTTACATAATTATCCATACTCATGAATAAATGGGGCACATTTGCATCTGATTTGGACTTATTTGCATCTGAATATACATGTCTGTGACAGAAGTCATTGTCTAGCCACACCACATTATTTATGGGACTACAACAGAAGAAAGCTGAATGATAAATTTGCTTGTTGGAGGGTAAAATGGAACCATTTCTGTGGCTGTCAGAGAGGCAGAGACCTTGCTGGTTTTAAACTTAGGTGTCCAAATATATCAAAATATTTTCGGCTGTCTTTCATGAGGAGCACACTGAAAGATTGTAAATATCTGCGGCCCATCCTAGGCCGGATTACTTCATCTTATAAAACACTACCTTCCAGTAATTTGTCCTTGGCACAGGTCTGCCTTTCATAGAACAGGACCATACAAAGATGATACAAGAACAACATCTTGTGACCTTGCTGACAAGAGCAATTAGCAGTTATTCAAAGAATTTCTGAAAATAGTGGTCTGCCCCACAGTGCCTTCCTAATATGCCTCCAGTCCAAACATCCTCACAGAGTATCATTGGTATCAAGTAGTTCTGATCAACAGCTGTTTTGGAGGTGCCAGTTTTCACCCATCAGAACCACCAGTAGTGGTCAAGAGTGTCTGGAAGAAAGGGACAGAGCAGGCTCACCTCAGAAAGACAGCTATGCTGCTCCTCATCCTGCCAAACCAGCTATTCATCATCACATTCCCACAGTGCCAGACCTACCTAGCCTTGAGAAAAACACAGGGAAAACTTGCAGATTCATGTTGGATTTTCCTGATGAAAGGCAAGTCATTCAAATAAACACCCCTCAGAACTCCTATTGAGCAGGAATTTCTTACCCTGTGTCATCTCCCTATTCTATGCTGCTGCTGGTCTCTCCTCCCTTTCACCAACACCACTAGGAACCATAAAATGTAAACCTCAGGGGTTTTTTTGCATTGTTTTTGTAAACAATGCAGCATGCAAACGGCTCTGGGGCAGCACTCTGGTGCATATAAGAAGGCTGCCAGAGCTAGTCCCCTTTTCTCCCACCTGACAAGGAAACAGAGGATTGATTTTCCTCAAGTCCTCTAGCTTTTAGAGAAATATTTGTAAAGAACAAAATCTGCTTACAGATGGCAAAACAGGTTTAATCCCGCAAGTGAACACTTTGCTTATTCAACCAGATCTAACTGCGGCTTTTCAAAAGCTCAGCAACTCTGCAGTGTAGCATTGCAGTCTTACACTGCAGCCTCTAAAGCCTGCATTGAGAGCTGATGACCGTGCACTGCAGTGCGACGCTCTCCTACCACGGTACTGCAGTCTATCCAGACTAAGTAAAGGACAGCAACAAAACAAGAGCTTCTGGCAGAGCTCAGTATCCCATTTAACTTCAAGGACATTGCTTTCCTGGAGCAGATCTTAATTGTTTTAATGCAAAACTCAAAAAGTGGACTGCTACTGCTGTGATTTCAATTTGGACAAATTGAAATCTGTGTTTAAGAATTAACTCTTAGGTGACAGTGATAACATGAGAAGTTCTGTGCTGTATTTAGCCCCACATTTTCCTTTTTCTCTGATGTAGAGAAGTTCCTCACAGATCTTTTCAGCACTGAATGGCTTTCCAGGTGATACTGAAGGCACAGCAAATCCTATGTGGAGTTGCATGATCCATGTCATACAGCCAGCTGGACTGGAGGGTCAGAATGATTTTAACTGGTAACACCCGGCCAGACACAAACAATGTCTCACTTGAAATTTTTTTCTACCTCACTTTGACTGTCTTCTTCCCATTGTTCACTTGCTATTCACCTTCACATTGCAGCATTTCTGCCAGCTAGCAGAGTTGTGCCCTAGGAGGCCAGTCTGATGCCATGTACTTCAGACTGCAGAAGCAGGCCCGGGCCTGAAACCTGAAGGCTGTAGTTGTTCCTTGCCCATCTCTCTCTTAAGAAGGGTTTCAGCAACACAGCAGAAATGTTCCACACAGAGCAGATAATGGACAATACAGAAACAAATATAAATAAATATCCCAAGGCATAAGAGACTTTGCAGGAAATGCAAATATTGTTGAAAGACTTACCTGTTCTTGATTGAAAAACCTGAATATACAGACCCAAACATGAAAAGACTTAAAAGAAATACTGGCTCATACAGTCACATGAATTTGGCTAAACCCTCTTTCCTGCATTACAGGAAATACAGACTCACTGAACTCCTTCATTCTCCATTAAAGTCTATGGGATTGCCACATTTGTTAAATCATGTGGTTTGACTCTAATGGTATTACAAAGAGAATCAAAAGGTGCAGAACAAAAGGAAACTTGAAGTACACTCTAATCCCCATCTTGCTATGCTGTCCACTTACAGTCAAAGAGAAGTAGTCTCCCGTCCAACACAGGGCAGACAAATTTCCTTTGTGGAAATCTGAGGTTCCAAGCACTCCTATAGTTTAAGGGTTTGCATTCTTGAATAAAAATATTCGTGCTTGGCATTAATTCTTGGTTCTTAATGCTGAGTTGGGTCTGGTAACGAGATGCAAGAGAGTAGTCAGGCCCTTTCAGGAAATACCGTGTAAGAGATTGATTTCTCTTATAATAACTGTTGGCATTTCAATACCTTAAATTAGCACTATTTCTGGAGCTATTCAATAATTCCGCTTCGCTATTCTCAGAACAGAAGAATCTGGCAAGCTGAACACTTGCAACCTGGGGAAAACAAGAATGATCTCAAAGTCATGGACTGCTGCTCACTGGGTTTCTTCAAACCATAAGACAGACTTCTGCAAGCTGCAAGAAATGCTTTTTGTATTTGCCTTGATAAATATTTATTTTAGCCAAAGCTATATTTTTCTACTTCAGTTTCACAGCACAGGAAATCCAGATGCAATTTTGTTTCCTTTCTCATCCTCTGGTATGGGTATCTTCCTCCACAGGCTTTATCATTCTTATCTTTGACTTCAGAAAGGTAGCGCAGATTATCCCCAGCGTCTTCTTTCGGAGTCTGTTCTGCCTGTTGTCAAAGAAATCTCTTTACCCTACGTCTCCTGCAACAGAGTCTCAGACTTCTGATCTTAGAAAAACAATTAATTTATTTGGATGGTACAGCAGAATGGCAGCTCGAGCTGGGTGCCTCCAGAGAGGGACCCTGAAACAAAGAAAACCTGGGTTTTTAAACCCTTACAATCTATGCACCCCCTCTCCATGCGCCCTTCACGCACCTTTCGGTCAATGGTCAGTCTCTTCACGCGCTGTCCATGTGCCCCTTGGTCCAATGGTAATTCGTGGTCTGGGACTCAGCTCTTTCTCTTTGGTTCTCCACCTCCGAACTCCTGGCAGGCCGTTTGTTGTCCTTATCTCGATGGTTTGCAGCTTCTGCTGACAAAGTTTCCTCTTTATCTTCTTCCAGACCCCCCCGTAGTCAAGTAACCAGGTCAGGATGAGTTTATGATATGTGACCTGGAATTCCTTCTCCTGCTAACTAATGCTAACTGAAGTTATTCTGACTAAAGAATACACTCAAAAGAATAGAGTAGAAATAAAAAGTTAGGTTGATTAAACTCATTCTGTAACACTGTCATGACTAAAGCTGTGCCTCTCTGGTCTGAACTGACAGCCTGCTAGATCAGAATTTAACCCTTCTACTGACCAGTTTGCCAAGACATCTGGTGCAGCACAGACAGGGGAGTCCAATGTGAAGAAGAACCAAAACTCTGTCTTCAGAAGCTATGCAACTTGTTGTGACACTTCCTCTCTACCCCAACCCTCCAATGGTCACAGCAGTTCAATCAATTACAAAATCAGGTTTGTTTTTGTGGTTACTTCTTCTGAATAAGTCACTGGAAGGAAAGAAATGTCTCCAAAAGTATAGTTTGCAGTATCATGCACAGATACAGGTCCTCAGTTGCCACACACCAGGGTAACAAAACCTTTGTTACAGAAGCTGTCACTAGCTCATTTTATTGCTTTCTATCATGCTCAGAACCAAGGTGCTTGCCTCTTCCATGCCATGGCAGGAGTCATGCCTAAGGCACGAGGCTCCCTTCCCACAAAAGTTATTTTCCATAAGGAGCCTCAGCCCCTCACTCCCAAAAGAGTTCTTTACACACATCCTAATGTCCCCTCTTCCTCCTACAAATACCTCCTTTAAAACTTGCCACAGGCTGCAGAAAAACATGAGTCATAATAACTCTGCTAATAAAAATTAGCCACTGCTTCCTGTGATGCCACATCCACCTGTACCTACCAGTCCTGTCTTGCCTTCAAATGTGATGATATCTTTCTGTTCAATAGAAGTATCTGTGGCAATGAGATGAGATTCCCTGTCTGGTAGCACTAGGTGCTGCAAGAATACACACAGTCAACAGGTTGTTGCAATCCATTCTTGATCTCTTGGCCAAAATTCACCCCAGAGTGATGTCAGCAAGGCATAGGTATAAATGTACTGCCAATGTATTGAAGAAAGCAGTAATGTTGCTACTTGAAGTTTAACAAAGTCAGCAGTGGTGCTACGAGACTGGTTGCTAGAGATGCAAGTGTTTTCAGCAAGACAACATTAAAGAGCCCATTTAGAGTCCAGAAAAAGATTTTTTAGAAGCAGCATGCAGAGTAAGATTCTGAAAGCATTTCCCTTATTAAGAAGATCCATGAAAACGGCAGGTAAAGAAAAAAAAAAAATTGTATGGAAATCCTGGTAAGGCACAGTAGCTTGTTAGAATCACGGAATCATCAGGGTTGGAAGAGACCTCTGGAGATCATCTAGTCCAACCCCCCTGCCAAAGCAGATTCAGGTTCCCCTACAGCAAGTTGCACAGGAACACATCCAACCAGGTTTTGAGTATCTCAGAGAAGGAGACTCCACAACCTCTCTGGGCAGCCTGTTCCCATGCCCTGCCATTCTCAAAGTATAGAAGTTGTTCCTCATATTAAGATGAAACTTCCTGAGTTTCAGTTTGTGCCCATTGCCCCTTAACCTGTCGCTGGGCACCACTGAGAATAGTCTGGCTCCATCCTCATGACATCCACCCTTGAGGTATTTATAAATATTGATCAGATCTCCTCTCAATCTTATCTTCTCTTTCCCAGGCTGAACAGACCCAGTTCCATTGGCCTTTCCTCATAAGAGAGATGCTCCAATCCCCTCTTCTTCATTCCCCTCTGCTAGACTCTCTCCAGTAGTTTGTCTTTTTTGAACTGGGGAGCCCAGAACTGGACACAGGACTTCAGATGTAGCCTCACCAGGGCAGAGTGAGAGGGGGAGGATAACCTCCCTCGACCTGCTCGTCACACTCTTCTTGATGCACCCCAAGGTACCTTTGGCCTTCTTGGCCATGAGGGCACATTGCTGGCTCATGGTCAACTTGTTGTCCCCGAGAATTCCCAGGTCCCTCTCCACTGGGTTGCTCTCCAGCAGGTCAACCCCCAGCCCGTACTGGTGCATGGAGTTATTCCTCCCTAGGTGCAGGACTCTGCACTTGCCTTTATTGGTTTCATCAGGTTCCTCTCCAACTTTCTAGCCTGTCCCGGTCTCACTGAATGGCAGCGCAGCCTTCCAGTGTACCAGCCACTCCTCCCAGTTTTGTATCATCAGCGAACTTGCTGAGGGTACACCCATCCCTTCATCCAGGTCATTGGTGAATAGGTTGAACAAGACTGGACTCAGAACTGACCCCTGGGGAACATCACCAGCTACAGCCCTCCAACTAGACTCTGCACTGCTGATCACACCCTCTAGGTTCTGCCATTCAGTCATTTCTTAACCCACCTCACTGTCCAAGAATGTCCAAGTCTTCTTGTGTTCTTGTCACATTGGGAAACACCCTTCTAACTGCTTTTCCGCCACACAGAAAATCAATCACATGGTGGCAGAAGCACAAGGCACATGGGTTAACAATACATGTGGCAGCACCTCAACATCTGAATTGGAGCCCAGGTGGGTGAAAATGTTAGGAACAGTGCAGTATTAGAGAAGGGATCAGAAGCACACCCCAGAAGTACAGCCTGACAGTAAATCAGAAGGGTCAGTGTCATCTTTATGGCAGAAGGGGTGCTGTATCTCCTGATATTCCCAATAGCAGCCCCACTGTCAGCCTATCACTTTCTCTGAGGGTGCCATCCCTTTCCTGTGATAGCCCTCATGTTGCCCACAGGCACTGCTTACAGGCATTTGCCCTGGTAAAGTGTGGGAGCTGTCTTGGGATCTTCTCTTACATGCTGTTTCCAGCTGTTGGCACTTACCATAAGTACATGCCATACAGCAAGAGGCACATCAGAGCAACCCCTTTTGTATACACCCAAGGAGACATGGAAAGACTCTTATCCAAGACCAACATCATGCAAAGCCTACTGATTGCTGAAGCTGGACCTTCAGAGCTGTGGGATGACCAAGGAAAAGCTGGTGTTCACATAAGGATACCAGAAGCTAACTGCCTCCCTGTGAAACACTGTCTATTGTATACCACCCATGACAGCTGACTCATCAATCCTGACTTCCAACATCTTCTGCACCCAGAGATACATCTGACCTAGGTGGGGATTTTTCCTGTCAGGCAAAGGCATTCAGGTCATGACTATTCTGACCTTTTCTGGTTGTCTTTGTTAATATGAGCTGAATCACAGCACTGTAGAGAAAGGTGCTGATTCCCCCTGCAGACTATGATAGGGAAATTAGAGAGGTGCAGATGTAGGTGTTGGCAGACCTTCCAAGCTTGCCTTCTGCACCACAGGTCCCAGAAAGATGACTGTCTCTATGGGCTCTAGCTTCATGCAGATGCCAGATTATCCTTATGCTGCACAGCCCCTATTCCAAGCCTACAGTGTGTTAGGGGAAAGATCGCCTAGTAATACTTATGCCCTAGTGTTCTCTGACAGAAGAAACACAGATATTCCTTGCTTTCCTTTTCTTTTACTCTTCAGTTCCAAGATAAGATGCTGTTCAGTTCCAGCCCAGGGGCAAGAGTTCTTAAGCACTTGAGATACCTTCGTTACCAGTTGTCTTAGGGCTGTTGTGGTTGTGAATAGCCTGTACACATTTGCTGAGAATACTTAACTGGAGCTGAGAAGCACAGCCACAACTAAGACAAAATAGACAGCATGGACAAAGTCATGTATCCTCCCCAATACAGACAGCTGGGGGCTGCTGCCTGACAGGAACTCTAAAGATGTTTCCTTGCAACAGAAGAACTGTTTAACAGAAAACACATCAAGGCTAATAGGCCTGGATATATGGCATGTGTCACTCAGTGTGTTCAGTAAGGGATCAGAAAGGGCACTATTCCCAAACATTTTCCTGCAGGTATAAGAACCAACTGACTGAGCTGGAGATACTGACTGCAGCTTCCAATAAGCCTTCGTAGGGCAAGAGGTGTCAAAATGGGGCTATTTTAATGACAAATGCATA
>NW_009599680.1:14452-34160 GCF_000690535.1 Cariama cristata | reverse complement strand
ATCCTTCCTAGCCCTTGCCCTTCAGTACTTGGAGGGCACTGGGAACTCTTTCTACAATGGTTGTCTTATTGATCATCCCTCGAGTATAAAACAGCGATGCAACGCTGCTGTTTGTGTCAGTTTCTGCACGTCAGACACTGTGACAACTCTGCATTGCTCATTGAATTTTCTGGCAGTGAAGGTAGCATTAGCACGAAGGCAAATCCCAATCAGCAAAACCCAACCTGATGAGCTCTTCTGGAGACCAGTATCACCTTCCCGAAGAGCAGGTCCCTCCCAAACTGGACATGCTCAACATGAGATGCACTCCAATGCTGCACACAGCCCTGCATCCACATCTGGGTCACACAGCTCTGCTTAGTCCTACAGGGAGGACAAGGACACAGAGATTTGGGTCATCCCTATAGCAGGGGAGCTGTGTTTGGGAAAGCAGGGTTTCTGCAAAGGATTTTAAGATCAGAGCAACCTTCCACAGCTAAATAAATCCTTAGGGGCATGAAGAAGTAAGCAGGACTAAGGAGGGGTTTTAACCTCTGTACTGCAATCCCATGTACAGTTTTGGGTTAAGTAGGCTGAAAAATATTTAACAGCCTACATTAAACACTACTCATGCTGTTCAAGAACTATAGAAAGGGACTTTTGTGAAAGTTTTGAGCAAGTGATCACACAGAAGATGAAGTTGATCTGATTCTTGCAGAGAAAAACGTAGCTATTAAGAAGTTATTTCACAAAGCAGAGACAGAAATGGCAATAAGTTGGCTTGTCAGTTGATATACCATTTCCTTTTTCAACTCTGTCTCTAGAATGTAAACAAAATTATTATCCAAAGAACCAGTGTACCTTCATTTAAAAATAAAAACAAATCCTCTACTATATTTTCACCAGCAAAAAATATGCTCAAAACATTACCGTTCTGATCCTGTGGCAGCATTCAGAGCTCTGACATGATGGAGAGTCAGGACCCTCATGGCGAAGGGTTTGCAAACCACTTCTGGGATTCAGAAGGGTGAGCAGGTCTCCAGCATATGGCTGAAGTAATTGCTCTCACTTCCTTGCTTCACAGAGCAGCTCAGGGTACCAAGCATGGCCTCATAACACAGCAAGGGAGAAGTCAGAGCATAAAAAACATGTTCCTCTTTTATATCAGAAAGTAAGAACACATGGTTTGCAGAGTCAGCATCAAATGGGTATCAATGACCTAAAAACCAGGTCATTTCCAGACCCATCTGTGTGTTATGCTGGAGGTTAAAGTGAACTTGAGGGAGTGCTGGCTGATAGGCATGAAAAAACACAGCGTGAAATCAAAGGCCCAATATTGTTGAATTTCTCCATCCTGGGACAAGACAGTTCCTGGTGGCAAGAAATCTTTCTGGTGTGTTAGCATGTGAATTAACCCCTTCCTCTGGAAAACATTTTGTCTTAAAACACAGGTGAAAAATTATCAATTCCACAGCTGGGGTGATGCCAAAATCCACTTTAATGATAGGTGGAAAATGGTTAGAAAAGAGTTATTAACTCTATCACATACAGAAGGAAGTTGTGGTAAGGAAAGGGACTGCTGGAAGCCCAGAGGGGCAGGAGCTGGAGCTCCAGGGCTTTGTGGCTGGCAGTTTCTCTGAGTGCCTGTGCATCTTTTGTGGTCCAGAAGCTTATGGTATATACTAAACTTCCAAGCAAAAAGAACAAAAGCGGTTAAGAGGCATCAAAATGGCTCAAAGAGAGGACAGAGCCCAGAGATCTGAGCTTTCAAATTTACCAAAAAAAAGCATCTCTCCAGTAAATCTAAATTTCCCTTTCTTCTCTCTCCCCTCTCTTGTCCCCACCTCCTCCAGTGACCAACTTACCAGTATCTCATCAAGCCAAGTGAAAATGCTGCATTTAAGCAGATTAATGTGGGTCGGTGCCAGGGGTGTGGAGGTCACCTCTGAAGATTGCACTTTTAAGGATGGCAATTCATTGCTTTAACGCTGGAGCACTTTTGCCAGTATGCAAAGGCCTGCGAGGAAAGTCTGTTATTTAAATCTCACCTACCACAACACACGTAATAGCCCTCCTTATATCTAAAGAGCTTTGAGTGCACATTGGGGTGGGAGGAGAGGCAGGAGCTACTTCTGTCCAACCGCAACCACATTCAGAGTAATCTGATATGAAAGCCTTCCTCCCCATCTAAGTCATCCTCTCCTCACTGAGAATCATACAATCACAGCCATGGACTACACTATAGGAGGTCCAGCAAATTATGGAGGGAAAACTTGAAATTAAATACACAAAGAGATCATAGAGTTACTCATGAGTCAGAGTTGGGAAGAGTTAATGCAGCAGCAGCAAAGCCTCTGGGTGCAGGTTAGTGAATAACTATTTGATGGACTTCTCCAGTTGGAGCATATCAGCGTATCTCCAGGACAACCAGTTACCCTTTGACTCCTGGTGGGTACAGCGGAGTTACAAGGCTCTGCAACATGTTTTGACCCCTGGATGAACATCAAACTCTTATTCCCATGAGGCAGTACAGACCTGCTCCACATTAAGACAGTATTTTCTTCCCTGCAGAGCTAGGCTTGCTGGACCCAAAAGCTCTTTTCTGCTGCAGCTGTGTGGTTGCTCATTATCCCTGGGTACTAGGATGCTCCTGGAGGCCGAAGTGTCCCTTACACTCCAGGATGGCACAGCAGGGACTTAACAAGTAAAGAAAGACTCCAGTCCCCTGCTTATCCCTCCAGGCTTCATCTCTCTCCACCTAATGCTGGAGAGTCACAGCCATGCAATCTGCCACACCATGCATTATCCCTGGGCACTAGGATGCTCCTGGGGGCCGAAGTGTCCCTTACACTCCAGGATGGCACAGCAGGGACTTAACAAGTAAAGAAAGACTCCAGTCCCCCTGTTTATCCCTCCAGGCTTCATCTCTCTCCACTCAATGCTGGAGAGTCACAGCCATGCAATCTGCCACACCATGCATGAGTCAGTCATCCAAAAGACGTGACACAGGACAAGAAAGGGAGATAGGGACATACACAGCCAGTGCATCCCTCTCCTCTCCATGTCCTCCCTTCCACGCTGGGGTTTTCTGAAAGCTGAGTGGGTATAACCAGGTGCTAAGACTTTGCAGACAAATTTTCCTATGTGTGGGCTCGGGCGTTGAGATTAGACGACCATTGAATGGGACCCATACAGAAGCTTTTGGGTTCTCATTCATCATGTCCCTCTGCTTCTGCCATGTTGCAATGGCTGTTCTACAGCTGTTTCCACAGATGTAGGAGCGGGTTGGGGAAAGTCACAGATGAACCTTGGACTTCTGCCTTTAAGTCTCTAGTTCTGTCCTTCTCTGATGAAAGATTAGTGCTTGACTACTCAACAGCAATTTATGTTGTTATTTCCAGTCCCTTCATCTCCATCACTGCTGGGAAATGCCTTATTTTGCTTGCTGTTATTTTAAACCCTTTCAGAACATTTTGAAGGAGCAGCTTCTCTACTAATCCTGAGCAACACGTGCCACGCTACCTACCAGGGTCTCCCTTCTTTCTACGTACCCCCTCCCAGCCACGGTTGGACTGGGCACATGGCCAGCGCAAGATCTCTGAGCAATGCCATCCTGCATGGTCTTAGTCCTCCCCTGCCCCATTATAGCACAGTTGAGTGTACTTTTTTTGTGTGCCATCACACAAGTTCAGTACCTCTAAAGGTAGCTCTGTTCTTCTGTTTCAAAGACACCTTTAAGGCACCCCCTCAGGATCAGGAGAGCACAGATATGGTATAGCAGAGGAACTCCTAAAACTGACAGTTTACTACAGTGCACTGGAGTCTGTCTGGATAAAGCATCTTGCCACCATACTGTTACTGCAGTCCATCCACTGTAATATTAATGCACCGCACGGTCTTGGTGGAAATGTGGTACCACACTAGAAACCACAGGGTTGACAAAATGTGGATGTAAGTTATGTCCTTTATACCATCTCCTGCGAGCAGATCAGCGGCCCATTTAAAAGAAGCTCAGGCTGAGGAGAGAGATAGGAAGCTAAAAAAGACTCAATAGTCCTCATCCACTCAAATCCCCTGTTCCAAGAAGAGCAATCTGTAGTGCCTGCAGTCCCTGGAGCTGTGGCTGACTGGTGCCAAGCAGTGGGGTGGAGGTCACTCGTCAGCCCCTCAGGGGCTGAATCCCAGCGCTTCGCACTGAGAGGACAGCCTGCATCTCCAGCGTCTGAGGTCCATCTCCCACAGCTAGGTGTATCTATCCTTCCAGCCCAACGCTCAGACTTGCCTAAGCTCCACTGACTACAATGGCAAGTAAAACAACTCGGGAAGAGATGGAGATGCCTGCATTATAGAGACAGATCAACCTCACACTTTGTGGGGATGAACTGGATGTCTCCCTCTCTTCATCTCCAAAACAACATACTGAATTTCTTCCCTTACACAGCAAAATAACAATACTGGTTGCCTTCTTCGTACTGTCTCTGTTATACGTTGCCTGAACACACATGACTAGTACAGTAGGCAGATGCATAAGGGAGAAATTCCTCCATGAGTTATTTAAAGAAAAATTATGTGCCTTTCCCTCTCACATTGATTAAAGGCTTGTATATTTTTTATTGGATCATAGATCAACTACTGGGGGTGGAAATCTATATCAAAGATAGTTTATGTGTTCATCGCAAAGGTTTATTTGGCAAATAAAGCTCATTTGGCTAATTAAAGGAGGAAAAGGAGAGCATGCTCCCTTTTACTGGGCAATAAACTGGGGGTAGTGAGTTAATAAAACAGAAAAATAGCTATCATGGTGTAAAGACATGCTTTTTTTCAGCTTTTCACCTTCACCTCAGAGAAAGACAGGGTTCTGCATCGCTAGTTATCCAGAACTCGCCCAGGCATGGTGGATGTCTGTACACTTCCCATGTCTCTCCTCTTGAACATGTCTAACAAGCCTTGCAACCACAAAGCACGCTCAGCAAGTATCCCCTGTTTGCTACTCATTGAATCCATCTTGCAGTTGCTGTGCCTTTCTCCATCCCTTAAGTATTCTGAGCCATAACCAACAACACCCAGTAACGGAGTAAAATGGCTGCTGGGTTAGCAGTGAAACCTACTGGTTAAAAACACAGGCTCTAGGAAACAGGTGAAAACAGGAATCAACCCAGCAGGCACTCATACACACACGGAGTGTTGTGAAATTGGAGGGGCAGAGATCTTCTTGGGGAAGGAGAGGGCTGTGCAGGACCAGCCTGAGAGCCCCTACACACTGGAGAGGTACACAGCACAGGATGTCCCCTAAAAGCAGGTCAATCTGTACTTTATGGGGACTCTTGAGGGCTTCAGACTAAAGTTGTTGGGGGAAGGGAACCTCAATCCATCCCACTCCTACCAGTTTGAGGCCAGAAATAGATGCCCAGAGCCTGGAGAGGGATCACAGGTTGGCAGGAGAGCACCACGATGGAATCCCAGTCAGTCCAGCCGGTAAGTCAACTTCATCAGGGGACCAACTTAAATGCCTCTATGTAAACGCTCCCAGTATGGGGAATAAACAAGAGGAGTTAGAAATGCATGCATGGCTGCAGAGCTATGACCTTACTGACATCACAGGGACGTGGTAGGAGGACTCCTACAACTGGAGTGTTGGAATGGAGGTATATAGGCTCTTTTGGAAGGACTGGCAGGGGAGATGAGGAGGGGGTGTCACCCCCTATGTCAAAGACCAGCTGGACTGCATGGGGCTCTGCCTGGGGACAGATGAGGAGCCAACCGAGAGCTTATGGGTCAGGATTAAAGGGAGGGCAGGGACAGGTGACATTATAGTGGGGGTCTGCTACCAGCCACCCAACCACGAATCATAGAATCATAGAATCATTATGGTTGGAAGAGACCTCAAAGATCATCAAGTCCAACCGTATACCCAACACCACCATGCCCACTAAACGCACTAAACCATGTCTCAAAGCCCCACGTCTAAATGTTTTTCGAGCATCTCCAGGGATGGTGAGTGTACCACCTCCCTGGGGAGCCTGTTCCAATGCTTAACGACTCTTACAGTGAGGAAATTCTTCCTAATATCCAACCTGAACCTCCCCTGGCGTAACTTGAGGAAGACCAGGCAGATGAGGTCCTCTATAGACAGAGAGGAACAGACTCATGTTCACAAGCCCTGGTCCTCATGGGAGACTGGCATCCCAATATCTGTTGGAGGGACAACACAGCAGGGCATAAGCAACCCAAGCGGTTCCTGGAATGCGTTGATGTGGGGGTGGTGACACACCGGCACAGGTTGCCCAGAGAAGCTGTGGATGCCCCATCCCTGGAAGTGTTCAAGGCCAGGTTGGATGAAGCTTTGAGCAATCTGGTCTAGTGGAAGGTGTCCCTGTCCATGGCAGTTGGAACTGGATGATCTTTAAAGTCCCTTCCAATCAAACCATTCTATGATTCAATGATTCTATTATTCTATAAATGATCATATACTCCATCAATCAGCAGGTCTTCCTGCAGGAGCAGGCTGTCAGCAGAGGATGTAAATCCTGGGCACTACACAGGCAAAACTCTGCCCTTCACTCCAGGTCTTTGGGTTCAGCCACAAATGACAGCGAGTGCAAGGGTGGGCAGATCTGAGATGCAGTTTCACACGACCTTCCTCCCTGAACCAAAACTGCTGACGTACACCCGGCCTCGTTTCTGGGCACGGATCCAGGGCCTGCCTGTGAAAGTTTGTCCCCCTTCCAAAACCTCTCAGCTGGAAATGCTGAATCCCTGAACCTGCTCCGAGAGTAACCCTGGACTGTGGTTCACCTACATGCAAACAAAACCTCGGTCTGCCTGCTACACAGGTCACTAGTAACAACCTGAAAACACGCACCGCTACACCTCTGAAACAAGGGTCTGCAGACAAAAAGCACCTTGCAGATTCACTAGGGCAATCCATAAAGTTAAGCACTGGTATCCTCAGTTTGTAGCCAAAATCCTGTCTGTCCTACACACACTACCTGGCTTGTTACCCTGTCTGCACCACCACTTTGGTGTCTCCATCCTTCTACCTCAACCATCACAAGTGCAGAAAAGGCCAGATCTCAGCTGTGCAGGTTACAATAGAATGGCCGGAGAAAGGAGTTGTTGGGTTTTTTTCTTCTTTTTTTCTTGTGTTAATCTCATTTTCTACCCAAAATAAATAAGCAAAGGATTTCTTTGAGCAGTGTCCTTATCTTTAACAAGATATCTGATTTCCATATCAAGGGGCTGGTTCTTATTTCTTGGAGATAATAAAAAAAAATGCCCCAGAGAATTATGATTTACATTTATCAACTGGTGAGAAATCTATTGATAAAAATTAGGAAATATTGGAGGAAGAACTGGACAGATTGTGTTTGCGGATTACCTCTATACCCAAAATAGGTGTGAAAAAATAAATAAAAGCAATAAAGGCCATTCCATCTAAACAGAGATATAGACAGGCTCCTTTTGCAGTAAGAAAAGCGGTTACTGTAGTTCTTATTCTCCAAAAAGAAGAACAAAAAAGAGCTCAAACCCATAAACGACAAAGTCAACGTGATCAAAATAATCTATAAACATGAAGCAGTCAAAATAGGAATGTAATTAGGACAGTGAAGGAGGAAAAAAAAAAAACAAGTATCGAATTGCAGAATAACACTGCAAAATAACATTTCAAATAGCAATTTAGCGTCTCTCTACTTATAGGCTGCAAGGAAATGAGCTTAAAGAAACCTGATAAGCAGATAACTGCATTATACCAATCCATCCCTCCCTCCAACATAGCTCCTTTAACGGGACCTTTGTGCATCGGAAAGGGGTGGAGAACTGGCTGCCATCCATCAGATAGCGCTTCAAATCCTCTTCTCAATGACAAGTTTAATCCCAGATCTGTTCAAAGGACCACAGGCCAAGAAATGGACCAGAATAGCTTCTGAGCAGTGTTGCGCCACAACTCCACCAAAACCTGGTGACCGCCAGCTGGTATGCGGTTGAACATCTCTGTGAGAAACAATGACTCTCTTAGTCCCTGTCATGGGTAGATTCAGATGCTCTAAGTCATCTTCTGCTCCAAGCCAGGGATAACAGCAGAAGTGTTTCCTGCCAACATTGATCAACAGTTCTTGCCCAGGTCTTGCTTCAAATCTGGAAGCACGGTCCGGTCCCTTTGCAAGAGGGCTGCTCAGAGCTGCTCTCCCACTTCAGCAGCTCCTCCTGTCTTTTCATACCCCACGTCTTCTCCCTCTCAGCTGCACCTTGCACAAACCACTCGAGCTCTCAGGAAAGGTTGAAGCCTGTTTATAATGCAAAGGGAGGCATAGCTGGGGTGCGAGGAATGCTCCTTTTGAAAGTATTCCATAGCTTTAGACAAGTGCCAACCGCTTTTGGTCCTGGTTTATTTCCAAACATTCTGGGCTGCAGGGGCATGGGTGTATATATATATATAGATAGATAGATAGATAGATAGATATGTATATATATATATTTTCTGTTCACATATGCCTGAACAAGTAATTGCCCTGGTAGGAACCTTTGCTGACCCCTCCATGGGTGCAACCAGCATCAGTTTCGTTACGGAGATAAGGAAAGCAGCAAACAGTAAGAAGCTCAGAAAGAGAGTGCTTTTCTTCTCCTTTATGGAGCTGCAAGCAGCTTCTGCAAGATTAAAACAGTTTCTAGGGGAGATTTCCTGGGAGAAATGCAGTTTCTTGGATCGTAATTTTGTTCTTGGGAAGACCAGTTTACTCTGGGTCTCCCCAGCGTTAGTAGGCAGAGGTAAAGACCGTCACAGTGCAAAAGGTCTGAACACCACTTAGCTTCTACATAAGTCCTCAAATGGTTGAATTTCTTATCGAAAGTCATGCTTGTCTACATAGATAGTGACAGCCTGGATACTTATCACCTCTGTTTACCTACAAAACAGGGACGATTTAAGGCAGAAAAGTGATATTTTCCCCACATCAGCCCTATGGCTCAGCCCTGGGAGAAGGAAGAGATTCAGACAGCAGGTCTTCCCAGGTGTTCATCCATTGCAGAGCATCACAGCAGCAGCTCTTTCCAACTCTCCTGGCCAGGCCCACGCAGTCTGAACTCAGCCTGCTCAGCAGGCAAATGCCGACTGTCCCCATCAGGTCCATGTCCCTAACAGGTGACATCAGCAATAAGCAAAGGGCAGGCATCAGGGACATGAGTGCGGGGAAGGTGGTAGGTGGACACTGTCACAGGATATGTGACAAGGAGAGCTAAGAGCTTCAGCTAACGGATGGATAACAAGGGACAAGGAGAGCAAAGATATCTTAGGTCTGCTCTGCAGCAAGTCTTGGAAACTTGGGAAGACACAGAGGGAGGAGTGCCCAGGAAGGATTGCCGGTACTCCGGAGAGGTAAGGTGGTGGTGTTGACTGAGGGCTGAGGATGGAGGCAGGTGCGAGCTCTCACATCACAGCCATGAGCTGTGACCTCTTCCCAGCTGAGCCCTGCATGGGCAGATACCAAAGTACCTGGGATGTACTGGGAAAATAACCCCAACTCCAGCCAGAGACTTCAGTGGGGAGGGAGGGGAAAGGAGTGGAGGAGATAGGATGTTTTCAAGGCAGGAGAAGCACCATCCCTTGAGAAACCAGGGATGTGCCTGCTCTGCAGTGGGAGGGCTCTGCATCTTCCTTGTCTTCCCCCAGGGCCTTATCAGTGCTAACAGGACCCTCACAACCCCCCATCAGGCCAAAGCAGAGGATTCAGGCCTGAGATCGCGATCTGGGGATGTACCGTGAAGACGTTCAGATCTAAGGGATTTTTGCAGCACACTGAAAAGAGATGGGTCATTTGCAAAGAAAATAAAACTATTGGCTCCCTGCTTGGCCTTGACTTTTCTCAAGGAGGTAGATGTTTAATTCAAGGATTCTGGCAGATACCTATGCACCAGAGAGATGAAGACCACAGAAAGGAGAGAGCAGATAGACAGATATCTACTCTGAATCCTAAGTATATTTACCTGAGGGAGGTGTTGCATGTATAATAATTTCAGCAAAATGCCATACCCTGTTAATTAACTGGAAAAATAATTTTATAGAAAATCTTTTACACTTTTGGAAATAAGCAGCAGCCCTATTTAAGGCTGCTTGTTCGGTAAACAAGCCCAGGCCAGCGGAAATTTTGCAGCTGACTATATGAAGCCTAGGATTCATGTTTTATTAATGATCAGCAATGTCATATTTATCAGCCTATGGGTCAAGCAAGAAATGAACTGATGGAAACTAGAACCTGGCTAGGCTGTGCTGACTGCTCCCACCGTGGTGACTGGCACTCAGCAGCACCCCAGTCAGCTCCAGACACTGAAAAATCCTGAGTCAGGCCTTAAAACTCACATGCTTTGCTTGAAAACCCACAAGAGAATTTGACATTTATGAATAATAATAAAAGCAGCAGCAGCAGTAACAACCTTGGTGTCTTACCCTTAGCTTTCTCCTTTATTTCCAGCTCATGTTTCTCAGCTAGAATTTACTTTTTGATTGTGAAGCCCGAGAATATCACGTGTTAGAGGGTCCTGGGAGCTAGATGTATCAGAAAAACCTCACATACTGCAAAACTAACTGTAAAATTACACAACAGTGTTGTGTCTAACATCTTTACAAAGCAGGCATATATGTGTTTCTTTCACTTACCTAGACAAATCTACCAAACATCTGTCCTCTCCAGCAACTAAGGGACTTTATGGGACAATAAAACCCCAGTGAATAAACCCAGATAAGGAGCAATAAATGATTGGTTTGAAAAAAAACTTACCTTGCAAAATATTTGAGCTGCTTAAAAATCATCAGGGAAGAATTAAGCAGCTTCATAGCTGATTTCAGTCTGCAGGCTTTGAGGGAACAGGGGTTTGCATCCCAATGACCTTATGCACATGAAGTATTTTTAGCCCCCTTTTTTGTGTGTGCGCATTTGTACATTTTTAGTTGTATCCTTTTCTCAATTTCTTCAGTTTTGCCTTGAAAAGGCGGAATAACAAAGCAGCAATGGGAAAGCCAAAAATATCCCTGATTTTCATTTTCCAAAAATGGTCAGTTTGGAGGTGAAAAAAAAATATTTTGTTTGGTGGGTTAAAGCAAATGCCTGATTTTGAAAAGAAAAAAAAAAAATGTTGTTTCCAATCTAAACAAGCCTTCCAGCACTAGGAAATATGTGATTTGATTGTCCAAGTCAGATATGTTTTCGTGGACCTAGGGCAAAGGGAGAAGCAGTGGGCATGTTCGAGACTACAGTCACAGTGCTGGCCTCTGTCCCCATCTCCATCCCTTCTGCAACAACCTTAAGTCTGCTGCCTCAGTTTCCCTGTGTGTAAAACACACTAAAAATAACAAGTCTCCTCCCAGAGGAAGCTCTGAGGAATAATTAACTAATGCTTGCAAAGTGCCAGCAAGCACTAATTACTATCATTATGCAGAAGAAGAACAGTTGGGGTTTGCTTTGGTCCTAATGGTGCTTGTTTTCCTGGGCTCAATGAGCCACTGCATCAATGAGCCACTGATGGGGCTGTAAGTGGCTCCCCAAGGCGCTGCAGCAGTTTCTGAAAATATAAACACTAACAAATTAATTTAGCTCTCCAACAGCCTTCAGGAAAGTGAAGGCTCCATCCTCCACTTAGCATGGCACGTTGGGGAAAAGAAAAAAAAAATGTTATTCCCGTTATTCTGGGCTGATAAAGTGCCTGGACTGAGCTGTACATCTCCATCCACCCTTTGATTTGCCCTGCAAATCTAATGTGGTCACACCAGCAGGAGTTCCCTGGGAGCAGAGAACTGGGGGATGGGTTCATCACTGGTCCAGACTGGTGCAGGCAGGATAGGGGAAAACATCTGGGTTTGGAGGAAGGGAAGGAGAAGGAAGGACTTAGCCTAGGGAACAAGACGCTGAGATGTGCCATGGACCTTCTGGCCAAAAATCAGGCCTTGGCTGAAAAACGGGAATGGTTAGGGGAAGGATGAAAGATATAGACATTACCAAATTCATTCACGGAGAAGGGACTTCTGATGGCAGACAGGCCTTTCCCAAGCAGAGAGGTGTTACAGAATAGAAAATCCAAGCTACAATGTGCCCAAGTAAACATTTACCTCCCTGGGAGAATAACAGCTTCTCTGTCATCCTCAGTTTTTACATCAGGAGATGTATCCAGGTCAATAGATCTGTGCAAGTTCAATCAGAAATTGCAGTGGGGTCCAGGAACATGCTGTTGTTTGCAATCTGCAGAGGTCCATCCTCTGCAGGGCCTTTCCTGGAGAATGGGCTAGAGGTGGGCAGAGACAGCATCCTTCAGCAGCATGACACCACCAGAGCCTGCAGCTCGATAAAAGGCTTTCTTCGGGTTTGAAAGAGAAATAGCCAAGTTCAGGCTAAGTGTAGGCTGGGAACCACAGCTCAAATTTAATAGCATTCCCCAATTAGAAATTGGAGAGAAATAGTCTTGCTGATTAGCGTCTATTTGTGAAGACCTAATGAAGCAGGGAGATGGGAATAGTCCTTGGCTGGATATCTTCCAAGGTGGTAGTGGTAAAAACAAGGAGCTATTCCTGCAGTCCTTGGAAGAGACAGCGTGAAGGAGTTCTCTTTCACAGCACTTTCCTGTCTTGCAAGAGACTTTTAAATTAAATACTGATATATTTTTATTCATTCCTGCACATACCCTCTCACAAAGCAAGGTAAAAAGTCAAACATTAATGTTAGTGTTTGAAAAGTGGACCTAATCAAGTAAAATGTCTCCAATCTTGAAATTTCCCTTACAATACTTTAAAAACTCTTTCTTTCAAAATACAGCCTGAGCTTTTCAAGTGCAAAGTCATTTATAGATTTTAAGTAAAGCCTTCAAAGTCCTTTCTCACCTCCCAAAATGTTTTGGAGATGGGAGAGCCATTTAAACTCACCTTCCCTAACAAACAAGTTGGTAAGGTGTCTTGTCTTCTGCCAGTGAAAAATCAGCCCTGATGAGCTAATTACTGCGATAGATGCGGGGCAAGGGCTGGCGGGCATGGGGATGTGGAAGAGGTGGGAAGGAGGAGGCAGCCTCGGTGTAACCGTAACCGAGGTGTTCAAATGCCGCCGAGGAAGGGTGATGGTCCCATGGCAGGAGAATCTGGGGCAGGTCCCACCAGAATGGTAGCAGTGCAGAGCAGAGTGGCTGTGCGCAGAGCAGGATGATGGGGTTGCAGCTCCATGGCAGGAAGATGGGAGTGAAATTCTGTGAGCCATCTCTTGCTGCCTGTAAACAAATGATCCTTCTTTCCCCCAGGAAGAAGGTGCCCCTTTAGAGCCAGATGGGCCTGGCCCTCCTGCTCACTCCAAAACCCCTACACCTAGTAGGGTTAAGCTTGGAAAAACCATCCTGTGTTACCCTAATATGACATTAGATGTCACCCATGCACTGCATTTACTGCCTGTCCCCCTCTCCGGGTCCCCCCCCGGCAGTCATGTACAGCCCACTGCCCCCCACACCCGAGGACTGGTGATTCAAGTTGGGGGGATCTCAGGAGGTCACATCTTCCCAGCACCTGGAGATGCTCTCAGTGTCAGGAGAAATGCCCGCAGCGCAGGATCTGATACCTCAACCTAGAAGAGGTGGGGTACGAGAATGGTATCCACACGCCTATGGCCTTGCGGGACAGGGGTAAGTATGTGGTTATAACCCAGCAGAGTCAGGACTCACCAGATGGTCCAAGATGCAGATGTTTAACTCTGTGCAAAGTCCATGGCCCGTGCCAGCTAGCGCTGCTAATGCCTGGGTAGGGGGGGGGGGGGACAGGACTGAAGGGTTTGGAGATGGGTCCCCACTGGGATGCACTGCTAATTCAGCAAGGAGAGCATACAGTTGTACGGATTTTAGACATCCTGTGCCACATGCCCATGGCCAGGGTATGGGTCCTCAGAGGGGACCGCAGCCAGAGATGACATAGAAGTGACTGAATCACCCTCATTTTGTAAGGCAACCAGGGTGCTCTGCATCCCCCCACCCATGATCCCCTGGCTGAAGTCCTCCTTCACACGACCTCTCCTCTAAGGGCTACTTTTGCCATCTTGCTTCCTTGCAAAAGGAGGGGAGACAAAGGCCTTGGAGGGCGGCCATCAGGCTGCAAAGCCATGATGGAGCCAGCTGAGCAGCCCCACACTGGGAACCACCCCTGGTGTCATTTGGGTGCTGTCCCAGCCCTACAGCAAGTGGGGTCGGATCTGTCCCAGGGCCGACCAGCGCCGGTAGAAAGAATCCTGGCATCCCCCAGCCCCACAGATGAGTGAAGGAGGCCGACCTCATTAAAGTCTGTGGAAATCCCCTTCCACATTCCTGGCTGTGGTGTTTCCTTTCTTGCAAGGACGTGTGGCAGTGGCAAGCGGAGGGGAGGCACTTTGGGGAATATGTTTACAGAGCTCCTGCCAAACCACAGGAAGTCCCAGCTCCTGGGGACGAAGAACGGGAGGAGGAGGAGGCAGATCAGGCCAAAGCTCTGTCAACTCCTCTCCACCGCCACCGGCAAATGAAAACCAGAGCACAGCACTGCTGTTATGCTGGGACATGAGAGATGCAGGAGGGGCTGGAGCCTTCTTTCCTTGCTGTTTTGTCTCAGGGTAGCTCAGCAGATAAAGTCCACCAGTAAAGGGAGAGAAAAGCACCTGGGAAATGTGTTGCTTTTCTGCACATGCCTAGTGTTAAGCACACCATGGTGAACACCAGAGCTTCTGGCTCTGGCAACTGAGGACAGAGACTTATCCTTGGGTCATAACAATCCTATGCAACGCTACAGGCTTGGGGACGAGTGGTTGGAAAGCTGCCAGGCGGAGAAGACCTGGAGATGTTGGTTGACAGCCAGCTGAATATGAGCCAGCAGTGTGTCCAGGTGGCCAAGAAGGCCAATGGCATCATGGTTTGTACCAGAAATAGTGTGGCCAGCAGGACTAGGGCAGTGATCGTCCCCCTGTACTTGGCACTGGTGAGACCGCACCTCGAGTACTGTGTTCACTTCTGGGCCCCTCACTACAAGAATGACCTTGAGGTGCTGAAGCGTGTCCAAAGAAGGGCAACGAAGCTGGTGAAGGGGCTGGAACACAAGTCCTATGAGGAGCAGCTGAAGGAGCTGGGGTTGTTTAGCCCGGAGAAAAGAAGGCTGAGGGGAGACCTTATTGCTCTCTACAACTACCTGAAAGGAGATTGTAGTGAGGTGGTTGTTGGTCCCTTCTCCCAAGTAACAAGCAATAGGACAAGAGGAAATGGCTTCAAGTTGTGCTAGGGAAGGTTTAGAATGGATATTAGGAAGAATTTCTTCACCAAAAGGGTTGTCAAGCATTGGAAGAGGTTGCCCAGGGAAGTGGTAGAGTCACCATCCCTGGAGGTATTTAAAAGACGTGGAGGTGTAGTCCTTAGGGACATAGTTTAGTGGTGAACTTGGCCATGCTGGCTTTACGGTTGGACTTGATGATCTTAAAGGTCCTTTCCAACCTAAATGATTCTATGATTCTATAAATATGACCCAACAGCTCACAGTGCAGAAAGTTGATACTTAGTTGTCTTAAAATTGATTTGAGTTGATTTCTAAACACCATTCGTTTGTCGCATTCCTATTTACACATTCAAGGGCTGTCATCTTGTGCAGTTCTCCTGGGTGTCTGAAGGGCTGGAAGCAGAGCAGCCCAAGCATCTGAGGAATCTGCTGCCATTGCCACTGCTCCCAGCCCCAAGATGCCACTTGCTTGATGAGGCCATCAAAGGCTTGTGCAACAGCTTGAAGATGCTCCTCCTTGATCAGAAGGTGTTGGACACCCTTATGACGTATCCTAGAATGGCAAAGAACTCTTGAGACTGGGTACCATGAGGCTCTCATCTGCTGACACCACCTGAGCAGGATTTGGGCAGCAGGTCCACAGCACAGTAAGCATTTCATATTCCTCTTCATCTCATTAGGAACAAGAGCCTCATAGCAGCCAAGAATATTTCTTTATCTTAGAGTGCAAGGCCTCACACTTGCAGCCCTGGCTGGTTTTGGTTGCATCTTTGGTGAAGACCATGCACTCATAAGTATCTAAAGAGAAGCACTACTCACTATTCACTCAGTACAGCAGCTCCCTGTCCTCACCATTTCACCTGTTCAATGAGGACAGACACTCCACACCCTGATTTGTCTATTCACATCTGTAGGGGCTCAGACAGGCAGAAAAACAACCCACCTACCGAACCATTGCCTTGCATTGCTCAAGCCATTCAGAACTGCAAATTAATTCATAACAGATTGAATTTAGGACCTAAAGAAAAATATAAGTTCATTTACTGAACATGCTATTTCAGAATGAATAGTATAGCTCTGTTTCAATAGCCATTAAACAGCCAGATTCGATAAAAGAAAAGAGCAAAGTTCTGAAGAGGTTTCAGCTGACAATGAATATCACAATGAACACAGGCAGGAATAGAAGTTATTGTAGTCTATATAATTTGGAGTTCTCTCCACCCCTGTTTGGCAACCGCTTTGTCAAATTGCAGATGTCCTTACTGAGTTAAATGTTGCTGGAATACCTTGCAGTCAAAATCTTTGTGGAGGCTCTTATATCCTGCAGTGTTCATTATCATTAATTAAGTGTATATGATTCCAGTTCCCAGAAGAATGTCCTCTTCTGTTAACTGAGCTCTATTTAAACTCAGGAGAATTCAACATACATTTTTAATAGAAATTCAACAGACAGTATTGACATTCCTTTTTGGTCTACAGCAGCCTGTTACATCATGAAAACAATTGTGATGACCCAGGGAGATTGCACTCCTCCTCTTTAAGCTTGAAACCCCAGTCCTGTAAACCTTTCCTCCTAGGTCAGATTTCCCAGGTCTTTCTATCACACTATTCTAGACTTAGATCCAGAAATACATTGCCCTGCTTTTGAATACTAAACTTTGAGTTTCAGGCTAGGCTACATGCTTGTTTACGCCTCCCAGTATACTCCTTGCTCTCTCCAGAAGAGGGTGGATTTCCTGACTCACATTCTCTGGTAACCCATTGCCCAAACCGGTTGTTCCCCATTCTGTATTTGTGCAGCTGGATGTTCCTGCCTTCTTCCACCTCATGCATCTCCCAACTGAATCTCACCCTACTTTTGAAAGGCCGTTCCTCCACCAAGTTGAGGCGACCCTTCATCCCAGTTTCATCCTCCAGTGCTATTCTCAGTCCTTCCTGACTGCATGTCCTGCAGATTTAATAATCCTCCTCTGTGTTCTTTCATCCACCCTGCAGACCCATGCTCACCATTACCTTCCCATCCTGGAAGCTACATTAACAAGCATCTGAGTCATGTGCTTTAGCTGTTTTAGGAGAAGATCAGTGATGAAAGCCTTTCTGGAGCCAAGGCACATGGCAGCTGCTTCATTTCCCCTTTCCAGAAAGACTCTCACAAACAGAATTTGATTGATCTGAAAGTTTCTTCTTGACCAGTCCCTAATGACTGCTACCCATCTCCTTGGTACCTATCATGTGCTTGTAAAATGGTCATTTGATTGCTTGTTCTTTGTAAGACTAGATGTTTCCTACCTTATTCCCGCTGTTGGCTCTGTTAATCCCATTTTACTGTACAGACACTCTACACCCTATCTCAATGGGACTCTGACTCATCATCCCTGATCCTCAGCATGAAACAGCCTTGTTACAGTTCACTAGGAAAAAAAACCTCTCCAAGACGTATCTGCTAAACAATCCCACTGCCTTCAGTGAGCGTTGGGGTGTCATTCCTAACCCTAGTCCATCAGACTCTAAGACAACACTTAACTTTAAGCACACAGGTAACACATCACCAGCTTCACTACAGGTCCACATAGCTTTGGCTCTGGCTCGTAACATTGTTGAGCCTAAATGTCTCCCATCTATGGATTAAAAAATAGCTGGTGATGCTTATCTGTTCCAGGCAGCACGTGTGAATTGGATTCACATTTGACTAAGGTCTTCCAAGTCTCGAAGGGAAAACACATGAGCCAAATCCTGCGCTCACACTCAGGACTGTTGGTCAGCCCATGGCAACTGCAGATGCTGCTGCCCAGGCAGGCTTGGGGCTTTCAGTTGTGATGGGTCAGACCGCTGACAGCAAAGCATCCACCTGGTCTGTTCCTCACTAAGTTTCTCTTGGAAACACCTCCTCTCCAACAATTAAAAAATTAAAGAAGAGTAAGGAACAAGGCTGAACCTAAGTGGATTACAATGGACGCTGTCTGCTCTCACAGTATCACCCGGTCCCAGGGGTTAGAACCTGACCAACCCTGAGGCATAAAGTACAAAAAACAGTTCTCAAGGTGGTTAATGAAAGTTGGATGAGGACTACCAGAAGTCTCCTTTCTAACCCAAAGAAACTTCCATCGTTCCTTGCAAGACCAGCCCCCAGGAGGGAAAAAGCAATGGGAGTAGGTTATGGTGCTCTAACCATGTTTGAAACAACTTATGTTCATCTCGTTGGAGAAACAGGAACCCAGGATTTCTTTGGGGCTTTCTGGCCAAGCCCATACCCTTGTCCTCCTGGAAGGGCAAACATTCCCACAAAGGCTGGGCTGAGAAGCAGGGAGAAAATGCAACTGCAGTGAAGAATGAGCTAAGGGTGCCACTGTCTCCCTCCAGTAGTAACCCACAGGGTTTATGTGTGCAAGCTGCTTTGTACCTGGTGATGTGACTGAGACCTGTGCTAAGGTGGCCTCAGGGGAATTTCAAACACACTTGACTGAAGCACCTACATTAAAAGCTGGCTCCCTAGGGTCCTTGTACAACCAAAGAAAAGGCACAGCATCACTCCCGGAGCTTCTTTACAGATCTGTAAGACAGCAAGCATGAATCCCAGTTCCTTTGTTGTTTTGGGTTGGTTTTTTTTCTCTATCACTTTGAGGCAAGTTGCTCACAGTTACAACAGGGAGGAATCAGAGCCTGCATTTCTCCCGCTACTCAGCTGCGACCTGCTTCAGGCTGCTCAGCTCTCCTAAAGTAGATAAAATTCATCCCAAAGCCAGTCCCTCAGTGCCTGAAAATGGATGCGGTCCAATGCAAACAACAGGACAAACAAGCCAGCCAACGCCAGCCCTCTGTCAGTCAGCCTTCCCTCTGAAACGAAAAGCAAAGCAACTCCCGGAGGTCTCTCTCGCTCTGAGTGTAGCTTTGCAATTATAAATGATCCCAAGATTATCTCCAGCCTCAGCGCTGCTGTATTCACCTCCTCTGTGTTTGCCAGGGGATTAATTGCTGCTACATTGGCTGCACTGCAGAATAAAAGCTGGGGATGCAGCAAACTCCTAATTACCACCATCGTTCAGTGTCAGCAAGGGGTGATAAATTTAAAGCCAAATACGTGAAGAAACACTTTTTGTTTTAATGCAATCTGCAATTAACCAGCACAGACAGCTGTTGGGAAGGAAATCTAGACAAAGAGGACTAGACACCCAGAGCGCGTGAGCAAGAACAGAGACTAGGGGTGCATTGGGTGAGAGAGCAATACCCAGAGCTGACCATCCTGGCATCACCAGGCACCATCCAAGGACCAACAGGTGCTTCTTGCTCTTACCACATCCTAGAATGACATTTGACAACACCTGGGTGCAGCATCCATCGTATCCCCTGACACCCTCTGCTCCCACGCAGTCGGGAGGCCTCATCTGCCATGCACAGCTGATGGAAGATCAGCAAGACAGGAGAGGATGCATTGCTGCCACCTTCTAAGACTCTGCATTCAAAAGAGCTCCTCCAGGATAGACC
>NW_009599680.1:1551-14421 GCF_000690535.1 Cariama cristata | reverse complement strand
CTTTCCCTGATGGACCACACGTCTCACATGGGGAAATGGGAAGATATCTGAGGAGAGAAGATACCTAGAAGTCTGGTGCCATTGCCTGTTCACAAAGTCTTTGGTTATCTCCTGGATACCCTGCCTGAGTGTAAAGAAAGGAGGAGGTTCATCTTCACCAGAAACACCTCTAGCTTGCAGAAGTCACCCACAGCCTCACCCTTCTCGTCCATGGCAGGAACAAGCAGCAAATACACTGCTCCTCACTTAATCTGGGCTGAAGCAGAGTAAAGCCAAGATCCATGGGATGGTAGGAAGGTCCTGGACACCAGTATTGCTGTTGCTCTGGTGCTGAGGGACTTTCAGGCACACGGAAATGTGGTGAGAGCCCCGGATGCAGAGGCTCAGATGAAACACCAGAAGCTCCATGGCCCTGAGTGGGACTAGGCTGGAAATCTGTCAAGCTTTCTCATGAGATTTCCTCTCTCCCTCCTGGTTCTGCTTGGGCTGGAAACACCATGAGAATAACTTTCCTCCTTGCATTTCAGCAGTTTTGCTTCCGGGCCTGGGCTAAACAAGGAAGTGCAGAGGCGTGGGAACTGAGGGGAGACACAAATACACAAGAGCACGGTCTGAACTGCTCCAAATCTCTACGTGCGACTCATTGCCTCTGTCAAGGCTTTCTCCTGCCAGCTTAACTCCGCTGCCTGGGCTGACACCTTCAGGTGGAGACGGTTATCTCAGCCTTCCCTGTGAGACAGATCCTGCTCTTCCTTAGACAGCAAAGCAATCCCAGCAATAGCCACTCAAATTTTACTGGTGATGAGATGAACGTTTGGACCAGGATCTTGATGCCTTCTAAAGACACATCACCTAGCCCACAGTAGAGCACTTGGACACAGAGCCCAAACCTCCAGAGACCCTTGGTCCTTTTGCTGCCTACCACGAGATGCGGTAAAAGGGCTTGACTTCTTGATGAACTCAGCATCTCAGTACCATAAGAACAGAGTGCATTGCAGGTGCCTGAAGTTAAACTGATAGCACAGAGTACCGCAAACCATCAGGTTGACCCATTCCTTCAGGATGCAAATTTCTTCATTGCTACGTGCCTTCAGCACCCACTGACAAAACAAGGTGTGCCCACATGAGCAGGTATGGCATGTAGGGGTGAATAATGCTCCTCTCACCCCATATGTATTTCAGGATAAAGTTCAGGCACCATCACAGGCTAACACAACACCTAACACATGTTTAGACCAAATATTCGGTATCTCAAAGCTACAAAGAATGCAGAAATGGAAAGGAGTTTTTCCCGTCCCAACCAGCTTGCAGTTTAAGGCACTGCTCTTTCCCATAAGTCTCCAGAAGACTGGCATGGAAATCTCTCTGGGATTATGAGGATCTATTCAGTAGTTTAAAGGTTAATTGGAGCAACACCAGGGTTATGAGCAGAAAGGAGGGGACAATTTCTAGCAGCAAGTTTGCAGAGCTACTGAGCACATCCCTCTGGAGCATTCATCATTATTTAATTATTGCTGTACTAATAGCTAGTATGATTTAAAGTATTTAAGATCTCTCAGGCTTTGTGAAAGAAGCAAGCCCTTTGTGGTTTTTAAGGACCTCAAAATAGGAGATGTGTGTAACAGCCTCCCAGCCCAGCAGGCCTCGTCTCTCAGCACTAAGCACTTAAAGCAAATGACTGCACTTACTTGGCTATACAATTTCTAGGCAGAAGCTGGCCCAGACCATGGGCGAAGAAGTTCAGGTGCACCTCAAGGACCCACAGACAGTGCTGGCACTAGCCAGGAGAGGACTCAGTGACTAGAGAAGCCACTTCCAATTCCATCTGAAAACCTGGCTGCATCTGCATATGGCTCAGTACCAAGGGATCTCCATCCTACCAGAAGATTCTCATTGAGGGGGTTACATCTGAATTTGAGCCCGTCAGTCAGTCAGGGTTAGTACCAGTTGCAAAGCCATCTTCCCTTCCTGGACAGTGCTACCTACCACTTCCATCGCCTAGCCAGGTTCTGTTGTCCTTTCCTCTACAGCAAGCGCCATTGTGTGCCTGCTCTGTACGCTGATGTTAACTGCACAGCTGGAACTGCATCCCCAGAGGCATGTGCACAGCTTCTCCATGTCCTTAGCTCAGAGAGATAAGCACAGCCCTGAGCCATGTCCTCCTCTCCCCATCAGAAGAAGCAAGAGAGGGAGAGATGCACCCAAGAGCCATCCTGTGACTCTGGTCCCTGCCAGCTCTCTCCAACCTGCCCTGCCCAAGGCATTTTTCCCTGTCACAATCCAGCACATCTATTTCAGATCTCAAATGCAGAGGATTGACACATATCACAGGGAACGAGAAACAGATTCCCACTGGGGAAGCAGGGTCCTAGAGCAGCGTGGCGTCAATGACATGCCCTTGAGGTTCAGAGAAGAAGGATCCAACTGCTTGTTAATCCTGCTTCCCAGCTGGATTTCTAGTGATAACCTAGCCAGGGAATTCTAGGGAAAACTTTAAAAGAACTTCTAGTAATGTACTGTGAGAATAAAATCCCCAGCATTGCAGCTCACAGGGAGGCAACACTGCTCATTGCACAATAAACCATGTGAACCACTGGACACAGATCCGAGGCATCAGAAAACAAGCAGAAGAGTCTCTATGCCCATCTAGCAAAATCACCTCTCTCTTTCATTGATTGACTTTAGAAACCTAGATATGACCTCCTGTGTTGGGGACGATTACATGGTGCCTCCAAGTCCACTTTTCAGCCCCATTTTCCATGATTCTAGGGTTTTCTCATGTTATCTTGTGCTAGCTGCTTGCTTTTCATCTTTGAAATGACTCATGTTCACATGTTCATCCCCACCATACTCCCCTCCTTGCCCTTATCCCAGGTCCTCTTCCCCACGTTCCCTAGCCAGCATGAGCCTTCAGCCTGTTCTGGACCTCTCAGCATTGCAGTCTTGAGCTCTTTAGACTTTGCCTGCAACTTTACCCATTAGCACTTTTACGAATTCAAAGATGTCTTGTCTTGGAGGAGAGAAAATACAGCAACCTGGAAGCACAAGGTAAGGCCACGATTGCTCCTCCAGAAGACAAGTACATGCTCAGTGGCCAGCTAGATGCTACCTTGCATAGTCCTGCCACTGAGGGCTAAGAAATGAATCAACAGGACAGTGCTGCACCTTTACACAGGCAGGAAAAAGAGGCAGGGGTGAAGGTAAGTCATGAAATCAGAGCCGCATTACTCAGAGTGGTCAGCTTGTCATTGCATTGTGCGATCGACCACCTGAGTCACAGGAGTGGAATTCATCTCAAATTTAGACATCTAAAAAGTAGAATCTTATGTTGGGTCACGCAGCTTCAGCTTCTTTTACAGTCTATGATTCATTTGACCTCTCAGATATTATTGTAGATTGAATCACACTCTGGTTCTTCCTATTCCTCTGCATCAGCAATAAAGGGAGCCGACGGTGACTAGTTCATCTGAAGTCAGACATCTCAATTTTACATGCCAAAATAAGAGCAAAGGAAACCCACTCTGAGTATTGTCATTTCTCCCTAATTGAAGGGCTTAAAACTTTCAAAGAAGAAGGACAATGACAGCTGAATTTGTGGTGGGGCTTTTCATGCCAACATTCAGAGACCATTTCTCCCCTGCCAGCTTGCTCAGCTTAATTCATGGGAATGTCTAGAAACGGGAACCCCTGGAGCACAGCAAAAATGAGCCAGGCTCGGGAATTTGTGTGAGCAACCAGTTCTTAATTATTTGACTAATACTAGCATTGTGCAGCAACCATATGCACCAAGGGGTCTGCAGAGGTTTCTTTGCCACAAAGACCCACGTACAAACCTCCGTATGGAAGATGGGTCTAGTGTTTCTGTAGAGTTTCACGTGCAAGAACACAACGCCATACTGCAATATTCTCAGTGTGTTTGAAGAGTTTATAAAGTACAACAAATCTGCCCATTTGGGTCAGGAAGGATCGGAGAGTCAGGAAAGGTGGGCTAATGCTGGTCAACTAGATTTATCACAGGCATGGTGCAAACCCTCCCATGTTCTGGAAAGTGCAGGAGCACGCTGGCAGCAGGAGTGATGGGGAGAACCACAGGAGTGGGGTTTTCTGCACAGAAAGGACACAATTACCCTGGGAAGAGGCTACAGGGCCAGGCTGCAAAGAGGCCCTCTGAGCCATGAAGATGGAGGCAAAATTACTCATAAGCCCCTGGAGGCTGGATACCTGGGGACATGGGGTTTCTCCTTTCATTAGGAGACAGGTCAAATATGACTAGAAATTAGGACTTTATCATTTCAACTCCCCACCACTAGAAGCATTGCTAGCAGAGGGCTCTGAGGCAGAGCAGAGTCAGAGGGAAGGAAATGCCTTGGGCTGTGCCCACAGGCTGCACTCAGACCCCATGGGGCTACAGCAGGGCCAGGAGGAGAGCACTGGGGAAGGAAGTCTTATGGCAAGGTCGGACAGCAGCTGTCTCCAGGAATGAATCCAGGAGCAGTGTCCTCCTGGGATGGGCCAGGAGGATCTTGTGTTGACTGACTGCCCTTCCTGAGTCTGGGAGGAAATTAATCTCCCACCATGGGCTTCAGTTTATTTTTACATTGCAAGTTAGCCCAAAGGGGAAAAAAAAAAAAAAAAAACACACATAAAAAAATTCTATTCCCTAAAAGGAATCACAAATTTCACAGCGACCTAAGGAGATTAGTCAAATCCCTGTAACCGTCAGCAGTTTCACTTAGGTCAAAGCCTGGCATAACTCAATCTCTGTGAGAAGAGGGGAGAGGAGCAGCGTGGACTGCCCAGCTCTGCAGGCGGGCCAGCCTTTGCAAGAGGGCCCTTCTGCAATATCTGGAGGGAAATACCCCTTTTGCAGTCCTGCAGCACAGAGGCAAACAGTCAGACTGGACCGGAGTGCAGACAGCGAAAGGGAGTGTTATCTCTTGCAGATACCACAGTGAGACCTTCCAAGCTGGGAAGCAGGAGGAGGACCAATTTCCCAGGCTAGGAGACATCAAAGGCTGTGTGAAACCTTCCGAAAATGCTCACCCTGAATTTCTCATGCATGGGTGGGCATATGGGATAACTCTCCATAGGGTCAGGGAAATGTAGAAAATGGAGTAGTCGGTTTCTGATTTGCGTCTTGCTCTGGGGGAGAAAATGAAGAGAATTTAGCTCAAAACCCAAAAATAAATATGCCACCCGCAGGTTTGTTTTTGCACAAAAATTGGCTTGAGTTAGGTAACATAGGGCCCTTTTTGGATGAAATAATTTCCATCCTCCGGCAAACATGTCTGTGTTAATGGGCTCACAGAGGCATCAGCCCTTCAAGCTGTGCGTCAAATTTCATCCAGGGGATGAGTAAATGTGGAGGAGGGGATGAGTAAATGTGGAGGAGCTGTGGTACTGCTGATGCAATGCACTCATTGAGCAGAGAGGTGCCGGAGAAGGAAATCAAGGACAATCTTTTGGATTACTCTAAGGAGGAATAGGGCTTTCAGCACATACTCCAGAGTTTTAAAAAGATCTTTCTCCCTCTTAGTGAGAGGAAGGAACTTCTTGATAGAAACCCAAGAGAAAGTCTCTTGGTCTGTTGTGTGAATATACAGTATTGCTTTACATTGCATCATGAAGCCAAACAGGATGGGAAAGTCCACGGTGTCTGCCCTTCACTGCAGAGAGGCAGGAGACTTTTGCAAATCTTTCCCTTTCCCTGATAAAGTTGTTGAGGCAGTTTTTAGAAGAAATGAATGTTTTTTGCAATTCTTAGCTCTCCTCACAGGGAAGCTTGTTCTGTCTTTGTGGCTTCTCTGCCGTTTGAACTCTTCCAGTAGTACCAGCCCTGAGGTTTTCAAAATTATGAGTCAGGAACTGGGAAATCCTTACACTGATTTAGAAACTAAAAGATTAAAAACAAAACAGCAAAAGACACCCCAACCACAGGGACTTACGAGTTGCTTCTGGTCTTTGAGTTTTTAAGGTCGAGAGTGGAACAGTCCCATTGCAGTGTTTCCGGGAACCATCACACCTGCTTTTCTATCTGCTGTTTCTTTTCTTGTGTTAAGAGCTCTTCAGGACAGAAAGCATCTTTCTGTCCTGTGAACATGCAGCATTTAGCACAAGGTGGTCTTCAGGCAGGATTCATCCTCCTGGGCTCTGGAAGAATGAATGTAAATTGTTACGATCAGCCAGTTTAGCTACGAAATACATAATCTGAGCAAAAACATTTGAGGAGAAAGCCAGATAGCAGATGGGATAAGGGAAGGCAGACAGCACCATTGTCCACCACAGCTGCCAGCATTTTCAGTCTTTGGTATTTGCTCATGACCCAGTGAGAGCTTTCATGTGGGGGGAAAAGGAACAATAAAGATGATTCCCATGTTACTAATGCACACAGAAAAGGGCATTCAGGTCTAATTTTTAATAGTTAACATTGTGGGAGCCCCTGAAAAGCCTCTCTTGATCAGGTTCCCACTTTGATTCGCGCTGTACCAACAAACAGGAAGATATTCCCACCCCCAGACAGTTTAGAGCCTACACATCTGTGAGGCAGGGCACAAAAATCGAAACACGGTCCTTGCCTCTGCAGGTGGGAAAAGCAGATCCAGTGGAGTGAAATGATCCAAGGTTCCACAGCACTATGCTATGGAAAGGTCAGAAATGGAGCTGGAGCTTCCCAGCCGTGTGGTTGACTCAGACACAAGCAAGCTCTGCCCAGATCAGGAGCAGCTTTTACTCCCAGGGGCCAGAGCAGTGCAGCCATTCTTGCACAGCATCATGTCTGACCACTAAAGTCAGTCAGATCTACTCCAGCCAGCCCTCAGACATCTCTGCTCTCGGCTCTCTGCAAGGTCAGGTCACTCTGAGCTGAAGTTTGCAGCCCTGCTCCTTGCCCTGCACTTAAAACACACTCAAAGAGGACACAAGCCCTGATCTGTTTGACCAATTGATCTCTTAGTCATTTCAAGGAACCTTGCAAAATTGCCTCGCAAACTGCATGGCTTTGCCACCTATTTCTGCTGCAGATGATCTCTTCCAGCCCGAAATGTCCCTGATCCTATGATTAAAGCTTACTTTGATCTTCCTTTAAGGTGTGGGAGCTTGGAGGAAGAAGTGAGGAAGCCTGAACGCTTCTGCCTGCTGCAACTACCTGACTTTGGAGACAGAAATGCAGGAAGTACTTAGAGCAGGAAAGCCTTCAAAGTATTTGATCCAGATGAAGGAGTGGGATCAAAATCACCGTAGTGCCTACTTCTCAGATGTACCTGTAGGAAGGCTGAATTTGGTTCTGTACCTACAGAAATAATAATTAAAAAATACTCCTTCAATGTCAACATGAGGGAATGCCGTCCACTGTTCCTCTAACATCAAGATGACTAAAAGCGTAAGTTGGGCTTTGCACTAAGTGGGTTCATGTTGGGGAGAGGTAACGCAGCCCTTTGCTCCTGATGATTTTACCAATCTGACATTTGTTCTCATGCATTTCCCCACCCTCCATCACCAAAAACGCTGGAAACATAGTTTCCCTAACTGGAAACGCACATTTCGTAGTAACATTTCCCAGACTACTTTGCAAGAGGTAAAGCAGGATGAATTTTTTCAGCACAGCTTTAGTAGAAGCTCACTGCTCTTACCTGGACCCTCCGTTTCCATATCCTGACAGATTCCTTGAGCAATCTTCAACTCCTCTTGACTTCCCCTTTTTGTGGTGTTTCTTTGCCCTTCTTAAATAAACCATTGGCAGTTACTATGGTAACACGCTTCATTCTTTCTCTCTCCTCCCTAAAAGTCTATTTTTATTTAACAGGCTTTTAAAAAGACTCTATTTATACTTTCTTTTGTTATCCTGCCCCTGCTCCCTTGCAGTCAGACAAGGGCAGGCAGGCACGGAGCAGTGCATGCACTAGCCTATGTTACTAATAATGGCCATCCATAGACACAAGAGCAAGCCGTGGGGATCAAAGCTGTGACCTTCATCAGGAGATGCTCCGCTTCTTAGACGAACAAAAAGGAAACCTGAGACAGGGCACACCGCATGCTCTGGCGGGACGCAGTGCTAGCAGGGGCCATCCCCACCTTCCCACTCTCCAGCAGTGTGCTAAGGGGCTGCAAGTCCCCAGAAACAGCCGTCATGTGAAAAACTGCCTTGCTGTCACTGCAGGCAGCTTCCACCTTTCCTCCTTCCTCAGTATCAGACATTCGTCTACATTACTGGTAATTGGATAAAGAGAAAAATATGACCTGTGGTCCTTTTTGCTTCCTATTCTGTGAAATGAAAAGCTCCCTTCCTCTCTACGCTTTTTCGTTTTAAATCTCAGGGCTATTAGCAAGCGTCAAGGTTTATTTCCTTAGGGTTCATTATATCATTCAAAAATGCAGATTACAATTTATCTTAACCCTTAGCTGAAGCAGTAGCTGTCTGAATTTTTACAATGGCAGCTTTACTCCTATTGTTTTTCAGGCATTTCTGCTAATAAAAAACAATGGGTCTGAAACAGTCCAAGTACAATTCAGTTCCTTTATCCATTGAGAGGTTTCACTTGCACAGTCAGGCTGGTGCCAGAAACCACACATTTTTTGGTCATCTTTAGGGTGTTCCAGGAAACATATTGTCGACAGATCTCAATTTTTCTGTAGAAAAAGCAAGTAGAAGAAAGACTCCCCAGCCCTCCCCTTCTTTCCTCCACATAAAGACAGCCTTCAGGACTTCTTTATTGATGAAGAATGACCCCAATAGTTGTAAATCCATTTTCTTCTAGCTTGTGATCTCTACAGCCTGGCCAGCACAAGAAGCTGTGATGCCCTCAAAGTGACACTCCAGAAAGGGTTAAGGTATCTAAAACTACAACCTCAATAAGCAGCTTGTAAAAGTGTCCAGTCCCTAGGGTAGGATCATTGTATGAGAACTTGCTCAGATCATGTAATGTTTGTAACTTGATTTCCTGCCGGAAAGCTTCAGTGGGCGGTTTTTTTCAGACAGAACTAGAGCTATTTCCTTCTCCAGATTGCTTGTACATGTCCAGTCAAGCTCAACTGAATTAATAGCAACTGGCTTGCTTCCTCCCCACACCCCTTCCCATTCACCTCCTGCAGTGGAGATACGGGAAGTATGTGATAAACTTGCTGCCAGGGCAAGTGCCTCAGGAGATGGGATGATCCCACAACCTTGGGCAAGTCCCACTCTTTCTCGGTACCTCTGCTCCATCTCTTGTTATATTCTAGGGAAAGGACGTCCTAATGACCGACCTCCTGTCCTACCAATTTCCTACATGACCTTAGGAAAGTCACTTAACCTTTGCCTGCCCTCACTTTCCGTGAAATGGAGAAGAAACTAGTAGAAGGCTTGCTCACCCTGCTGCCACTACCAGTATTAAACCAGCGCCCATAAGGACTGAAAGTAGCAACCTCTCCAGTTTAAACTTAAAGACCAGTTGCTATTGTCTCTTGGAACAGCACAGACCTGTGGTGGATCACCAGAAGCACTCTGCAAGGGAAAAAACAGCCCTGTTACCTCCCACACTCCCAACTACAGACTGATTCATTCATTCCCTGCCTCCATCATCCCGGGAACCATAAGTTTCCTTCACATCCACCACTGAATGCAACCAAACCTCCTTGGAAAGACCGGATCCTGCTCCAGGTCCTTGCTTTTTTACCAAAGTTCTAGGTTTCACCAAAGTGGTCTAAGCTAAACCCCAGCAAGACGCTTTCATCTATACTAAGAGCATCCACACAGGGATGAATACATGCCTAGCCAAGTGAGATCCTACAGATCTCGTAGGAGAACAAGTCTGAGCTGGGGCCAGAGCTGTACATCTACCCCATGTACAGCTTCAGGACTCTACTGGTTTTGAATGGTCCCAGGTCATGTTACTTGAGGTTCAGCTGGCAATCCAGACACTTCATTATCAAGGTTAAGACGAAAGAGGGCAAACTCCCTTCCTTCAGTCAATTTTCAGCAGCACCTTTCGAAAATCATTCCCAGGGTAAACAGCAAAGTCACCCCAACCAAAAGAAATGAAGCACTGTTTGTTTGTTTTTTTTTTCTCATGGGACCAAGGAGGAAACTCCTCTAAGGCACACAGACATTTCTGAGTTCCGTATTTCTCACCCTTTTCCAATTTTTGTCTTCGCTCCAGCCTGTCAGTCGCAGTGCTCGCCTTTGCCAGATGCCTGGGGCACACCCTCTCCCCTATTCCACACCGATAGTATCATGTCCTTAGGATGTGTCTACACTCCCAGGTAGAGCTGGTTACGCAGAATAGTCCTTTCCTTAGGCCTGACTAAGTCTGGAGGCCTGGGTGTGAGATAGAAAGTAGGCACTGGTCCTTATCATACAAGGAAGATTATGCAAGTATGTCCTTTAATGAGGAAAACGAAGGCTCTTTGAATAGGTATGTGGGGTTGGCTGCAGGTAACTTCTGGCAGCGAGCAGGGTTCTTGCAGCATGTAGCAGCCCAGGTTTCCGGTGCCAGATGAAGCGTGGCAACCAGCTGCCCTCCACCAACCTCCTTAAAGAGAATGAACAATTCACCTTCTTTCATAGAAAAGGACAAAACTTAGGGACCATATCATCATTGAAAGAACTGTCAACGGGACGTAAAGCTCAGAACGTTTATCTATTACTGTTACTTCATCTCCTTTCTGATCGCTGGCTTGCAGGCGTGGGAATGCAATGTGTATGGTTTTGTTTTCTTAATTGTAATCATTCTGCAGACCAATTTCAGGCATGCTAGGGACCACCAGTAGCGCAGGGACCGCATGTGAAGAAGCCCTGCCCTAGGAGACCCATCCTGCCTGCCCTGATGTGGTTAAAATGCCATTCCACGAAAGCCCTGGACTATGCCATGTGCCTGAGAAAGCAGGACTGAGCTTCAGCTGTGTAGGGCGGCAGCTGCAAGAAGCCAGGCTATCTGCAGCACTCAGTAGCGATCCCTTTATTGCCTCCTCATTTCTCTTACATGCAAATGCAGTCTCTTAGTCTCTGGGCCCAGGTCTTTCTGTTCTGAAGTCCTTGTTGGCTATTAATACCTGGGGAATCTGTGAAGCAGGCAAACAAGGTTTTGATGAGTGTGGGAAAAAGAAAGGCGTTACCACATATGAGTGAACTTCAGTTTCGCTCATGTGCTGAATTAGTCAGTGCCTTCAAGTGAATTCCAAGTGCTGGTCCAGCTAGTAAATGACTCTTCTTGAAGAGGCAAGTGCTCCAATTTGAGCCTCTCCTGGAGAAAAAGCTTACTTGAAAAATAAAAAGAAAATAAAATCTGAATCAGAACTATTGCATACATTTTCTTTGATTTTTTGGGGGTGGTTTGTTTTGTTGGTGGGTTTTTTTTGTTGTTTTTTTTTTTACTTTCTTATCTCTCCCCAAAAGAAAAAGTATCCACTAGTCAATGCACAGCAGCTTCTGGGACCTCTGCAAGCTGGATAAACCCAGGTCACTTGTAGTGCAGGTGAACGTGATGTCTGTGTCAGGACTGGTGACTGGAAACTCCATGCAGACGTTGAAATCTCAGAGGAACAAGATGTGATAACTGCTTTCACCAAAGGAGCAGAAGTACCTGGTGCAGAGAGTCGAGACACAAGCTCCAGTGGCTGAGAAATTCAGTGGAGGACTTGTTTAAACAGTTAGTGGATGGGAAGGAGGCATCAGTGCTGAAACATTAACACTGACATATCAAGAATTCATGTTTCACTTCCCACCCTGAAGGAGTGGTTCCTCCTGCAACCTTTTCAACCCAGAATTATCACTCTTCTGCTGCTTTCGTCTCTAACACAGCAGCTGTGAGAAGTCTTGTCTGCAGGTAGCAAAAAGGAGAGTTATTTTTTCCATCAGCTCAGTGTTAATGGTGTCCTGGCTTGAAGAAAGCTGCATTTGGCTGAAATGGAAATGACAGAAGGAGTAAGGGAAGTGCCATGGAAAAAAAGATTACAGAAACTCAGACAAAGCAGGTGTATAGATTACATTTCCATCCTTTCTGCAAACATGGAGGCTGCGTGAGCTTGATCCAGGAAAGTGTCCTAGCTGTAATACAAGCACTTTGACCAGCACACATTAAAACATGGCCAGCCTTTCCACTGATACTAAGGCAAATACAGCCCTCTGAAATTAGTATCTGCACAGAGGTTAGAATCCCTCCACATTGTTTTTCAGTGCATTACACTGAAAAACATGCCCAAGGATGCTAACATGCACAAGAGATCGTCGATATTTGTGCTGAAAATCCACTCAAATTCAGGAAATTATAGCTAACATGAAGCCTGTCTGATCCTCTTAAAGCAGTAAACTGATTGTGGAAACATTTCTCTCTGTCCATTTCTCTGAAATACAGAGAAGTGAAGCAGGCCTTGACGGAAGATGGATTCAGGCTTGCCAGGAGACCTGAAGGTGTTCCTCAGTTGCGCTGCATATAAATCTTTCATGCCTCCATTTTCCCTCCAGCTTACAATAGACAAAAGTTCCCCTACCAAAGAGCAGCAGCAAAACTGGTATAAATTTACACCCTCGGCCAAGAAGCTCTGCTCTCAGGCACAGCAAGCCTTCACTGTCACCCATGCAAGAGAGATCAAGCTGCGTTTGACGGCACTTCTGAGGCGATGTGGTGGAGGCTCATGCTGTTGCCCCTTTTTCTTTTGCCAGAGCTGTCAAGCTGAGATTGTGCTCGAGCACTAGAATTTGCCATGTGACATTTCAAATGGTAAGCAAAGAACAGCTTGCCAACCACCGCTCTCAGGTTCTCAACTAAATAAAAACAGATTACTGGCATTTGAAAGAAAGGCGGGTTTATCATATTCACAAAACAGTAAAGGATACAGAAAAACAAACGTATTCCCTCAGAGCCAAATGCAGTTCCCCATCATGCCTGGGAATCCCCA
>NW_009599680.1:0-1520 GCF_000690535.1 Cariama cristata | reverse complement strand
GGAAAGAGGTCATGCTGTTTTAACGAGAAAGGATTTGACCAAAAATACCCAACCAGCTAGAGCAGCTGCAAAGTTGTTCTTCTTTGTGCTGGATTTTTTGTTTGTTTGTTTCAGTTTTCAATTTTTTTGCTTTTAAAGAAAGCATTCGCAGGCGGGTTTCTCAGTTGGTCCTACCATCACCAGCAATAGTAGGAGGACTTCTGCCCTCCAGAGCTTTTGCTAAGCTTTGCCAGACTGATTCTAGCACCACTGAAAGTCACGCTCTGAGTATTTCATTAAAAACATTGATGTGAATAACAGATAATTTTCTCACTTAGAAAAAGTAGCAGAGTCAAACAGCAAAAGCTAAATGTCAACAGCAAGGGAAGTAACAGTTTTCTTTCTGTTTTCAGCAGATGTCTACTGCAAGGTGTGAACTTGCTGATGCCTAACCAAGGTTAAGCTTAAGCTATGCCTCTGCCTCGAGAGGGGAAGGAGAAAGCTACGCATGCCAATGGATATCCATTTATCCAGCTGCCTGTTTTCAAGCTTGCAGAAACGGAATGTCTCTAATACCCTTCAAAATTGGTCAACAGATTCAAAAGTTTCAGCAAAGGATCCATTTAATATATTTATACATATACACTGTAATTGCCTAGGATTCATCGTATTAAGAAACCTTGGTAAAATTGATTTGTTTCCTTTACTAATTTTTTTTTCTATGATACATTAACAAATTCTGAACCTTTTATTTCCTTTTTTTCTCCTCTTTTTTTCTGTTGGAAACACTCGTTATGCCAAACTGGCCTTTCTTAAGTTCTGCTGCAAGACTTGCTGTAGGTCGTGAAAGGTCAGCCCCTAACCAAAGAGGAGGCCTCCTGGTCCTTTTAAAAATTATGTTCTCAGAAACATAAAGCACTGCCAGATGGTTCTGGTTCAGAGGGTACCACTGTAGTGCCTTTCAGGGAAGAGGAAAAAATATCCTTGAAATCCAAGGACTCCTGAGGATCTCCTGATATTCAGCTGCTGTCCCTTCATCTCTATGTCTTTGTGTATGACTCCCGAGGAATCACCTCATCCCTCTGTGCCTGTTTGCCACTCCAATGTCTGTGAAACCCTTGGCTGCCTTCGCAGGGACTTCTGCTAAAAGAGTCCTCGATAAATCAGAAACAAATGAAAAGTGGCAACTTGCACTGACATCAGGCGCTCTGTTCCTATTCCTTTGAATTTACGGTAGTTCTTTACACCACAGATTTAGACAGGGATTTATAATCACAAAGGTCAACAACCTGAGGCGAGGTCCTTGGCTGGAAAGGCTGAGTGACGGCAGTTCCTTGAATCGTACCAGTCTCCAGGGTGGTGACCCGCTGGGTGACATGTACCCAGCACTGCTAATGGCAATATGTTAAATATATTCTTTATAGCTCTTCAGGAATGAGCAGCCTCCTCCCTGCACCCAGCCTGGCCAGCAGGGGCCCTCACGGGCCCTCACGGGCCTCCGCCCGGCCTGTGCTGCTTGGGGGAAGGGGGGTCACCGCTGC
>NW_009599679.1:78194-85308 GCF_000690535.1 Cariama cristata | reverse complement strand
ATTTATAAATATTAATATAAAAAGACAATATAAACTGTCACCAATCCATCATCTCTCCTGTCCTTTTGGGGTGAGTTTTGTTCGGGTGAGAAGGAATTGCCTTTCTCGGTACAGGTCAAAACCGTCATCTTTCTCTCTACAGTGGTTTCCTCACTATATACACACAGAATCCTATCAGGATTTCAAACCCAGGAGAACATTTCTGACAAAACGCCAGCCTTTGAGGCAGTTGTTCCACAGAACTCTCACTATATGATCTTAAAGTAATAAAAACACCGCCTGACATGAAAAGCAGACCCAGAGAACAGTTTCATTCCAGATCTTCATGCATATTTTTGTGGGGGCAGGAGAGGAGACTTGGAGAACTGGTTACGGAGCACAGGACCATTTGGGAGCATCCAGAAATAAGAGCAATAGTGAGAGAAACATTGAGCAATGAATCTCAATGTTCACAAACCCAGTAATTTTCATTGACTGATGAAGACCTTTATGAATTACAAAAACCAACCAGGTAACTGGGAAGCATTAGCTTTTTTGTGAAAAGGAAGATTTGACTGCTTTTAATGGAAATTTACCCAGAAATTCTGAAAAAAAACCAAACCACACATGCATCCTAGCATATACTATGTAAAAAAAAAAAAAAACCAAACTCAAAAAAACCACTATCTCCTTTTCATAGCATTCTTAAGATTCTTCAGTGGGCAATCTGTTTGCTAAAACTGCAGTGAAATACTCCACAGCATCACTTGTCAGACATACTGGCTATGTGAGAGAACAGCAAAATGACCTAAATTCAAAGACTGAAAAACGACACACATCGGAATAATTCCAGTCATTTGCAAAGGCCTGGAGTTTCTCCTACCTGACCTGCACCCAGGTGCGAACCATAAGCTCTTACCCCAAATCCAATGGACTTGCTGAAGAATACAGCCAAGCCTGTACTAGCAAAACAACCACAGCCCTTTGTTTAAGAAAACGGCTGCAGTACGTGTTTAGTGCAGAAAACAGCTGAAGGACACCAAAGGAAACTGCAGGTTCACTCTGCCTTTTAAAGAACAGAATGCTAAAGTCAAGCATAGTTGGTCTACTCAGACTCGGGCACCGCAAAACCTGAGGAAAAAAGAAATCCATAATCAGGGGAATAGAAGGGTTTTAGAGAAGGATTCAAAATTCAGGTCACATGTTCACTCTGCTAAGATAACATCTAGGAGTAAAATCCTAGCAGAAAATATTCAGAGAATATTATGTATTTAAGCTAAAAACCCCGTTCATAACAAAAATGCTGGTGGTTTAATCACAGTAAGACCTGGGTTTCTTACTCCTTATTGCCTGTAGGTTTTCTTTTCCTGCCTTCAGTTACTGATATCTCATAGGCTTGTACATCTGTATTTTTAGAATTAATAGAAGTTATATTTACTTATAGGGTAATTGCTTTTTTTAATTTTTCCACTGCAACATTCTCCATTTCTCCTATGATGTATGATGTATTTCTTCACACTAGTGGTGTATTTTGTTCAAGATACATACACTCTGTCTGCATTTGAAAACAACTCAGGGATGTCAACCACAGCAACTCTTCCATCTTCCCCTAAATGCTCACAGATTTCCTTGGCTTAGATTCTAGCCATTTTTTTGTAGACGCTGATTTTGAACTTTTAATATTGTTATAATATTATGCAGTCTCTTTATCATGTTGAAAGTGTCATGGTCTTGTTCGTCATCCATACATTTCAGTCCATGCCAGATGATTTTCTTTGCTGAAATTCAGCTGTGTGGTTTGAAAGTAACCTTAGATCCGTTCAAAGATCCCTGAAGTCATCAGGGAGGTTCCCGTTCATTCCAGTGAGTTTTGTTTCAGGTTGTTCACTGGCCCAAGTACTCTTCATTCATCAGCCCAATAAATGCGAAAAGATGCAGGAGTATTTTTAGCTAGAAGCAGAGTAAGCTGAAAAATCTGCTGCATTCAGTTACAGAGTTTATTGATCCCTGTAAACAGGAATGAGCTTCAGATTTAACCTTAAAGCGTCAGGTGTTTCATGTCAAAATAAACAGGAACACATTTTGTTAAATCAGTCTCAAAACAACCACGTGTATTTTCTTATCACTTTTTTATAGGTAGTGAGGACCTATGGCTTCCCCAGTGAACTTCAGATTTACTTAAAAGGCAACTTATTTTTTCAATTTTTATGACCTAGACACGCTTCCCTGTAACTCTGAGGGAGAACTTGGAGCACATGAAAAATGTGAAGAATATGCTTCATTACCACCTTACCATCATTGTTTTACTTACTGGACTTTATTACATTCAGCTATTTTGAAGACACCTGGAAAAATATTTCAAGATACAATATTTTTGTTCTCTAGTGCTTTTTAATATCACCACTTTGTCTATAGATCTGACAGCAACTCGATTGATGTATTCATTTGTGAGTTATCCAGTCCTTGGATGGGTGATGGTCTGTTTTGTCTTGTTGAAATACTACAAGAGCAATTTTGCAGCTTTAAGAAAAAAAAATATCTGTGCTCACTTTCATTCTCAAAAAGGGAGACAAAATTGCCACCATAAAATAATGAACTCAATATCTACTTTCCTATGATGCTAAGAATAGCAACAGTCGGGAGTTCGGAAATTAAATGGTTAAAAGTTAAAAGTTTTAGAGTAAAAATCTTAGATACACTGAGCACAGGCATAATTTTGGTTAGCAATGTAGGCCCTCCTTCTACAAACCATTCCTCTGCTGTCCCAGAAGAAAACGTTCTTTACGTTCCTTTACCTTTAAAGACAAGCTTTAAAGAGCAAAATTTTTAAGACGCATACTTGAAGGAGAACAACAGGAACAGAGAAAACTGTCCTTACGTTTGTATCAGCCTTTTGTCGTCGAATAATCACAGATTTTAACGGTATGTAAAGATGAGTGAAAAAATACATGCGTGAGATGTTGTTTTAAAGGAATTACTCATTTTCCTGAGCTGTTCGTGCATGGATATGCAGCAGTAACACCGATGTGCTCTGAGCTGTTTTCTTTTAGAAGCTTAAGAACAAAAAGAGTAAAAATGGACTCAAATTACCAACTGCGCATCTGCAAAGTTTAAGAGCGCAGCTCTGTGAGACAGAAGAGAAGAGAGAGCTGGGGACTACACTGGCGTCTGACCCCCTTACCGCAAACCCGAGGTGCCGTTACTATGGCAGCCAGCTTTGTTTACAGGTGGAGGTATTTGACATCTTTCCTCCCTCTGTAATCTCCCGATAGGCTACGAAAATACGTCTTTTCTGGAGGTACAGGTTTTTGTTGCAAAACACAGGGAGGAATTCTCTCCGTCGCGCAGCATTGTTATCCCCGAGGGGGAACGCGGGATGTACAGAAGGTCCGCTGGCGTGGCTGGCAGGATGCCGCCGGACTCGCAGGACTTGCATTCATTTGTATCGACCGTGAATTTCAGCCCATCTCTGGTGTTATTGCAAATCAGAGGATATACACTGAATCCCTTAGCTTACATTAATTTCTTCCCATCGTGTCTTTTAAAAGCCTCTTTTCAGTACAGAATAGGCCATAATTCCTCTTTTTTTTTCCCCTGCACTTCATGAAAGGGACTCAATATCGCTGAAATAATTGATAAACACTTTGCTGCAACATAGACGCATGCACAGGCACCCATCTATTCTTCCTTTCTTGGATGGAGTTAAATGCCCAGTGAGTTATATTGGCATTATCATTGCGAAAATGGGCTTACTGGCTTCTTAGCTAGAACAGTAAGAATGACTTGCTTTATTATGGAAGTTACTAGTTTGTAATTTATGAACTTCTCTTACTTAAATGCATTCACGTCCCAGAGACCAAGCTTTGCAAATGACATAAATTTTCCCAGAAAACAGAGGACTCTGCAATACAGTTATATTTTTGAACATAGTCAGCTTTTGGTATTGAGTAAAGCTGATTTTAAGTGTAAATGCTGGTTTAGCACTTACACAATACAAGGGTTAATGAACTTCAGATTCCATATATTTAACGTATATACATTTCTTCAAAGTAGCTTCACTGCTCAGTACAGAATGTGTTTTGCATGATGCAGGCTGAAGATTGGAAAAACAGTGTTTTAAGTTTTCATTAATAATATAACATTTCAGTTAACGACTGTGTTTTTCAGGAAGTCACATGTAACAAAAATAACAGTTTTCCAAGGAAAAATCATCTTAACCTTAGCAATGTAGTCACTGCCAAATGAAATTTAAAATTGTCTCTGTGAACAACATTTTTTAATTTGGTGTCAAATGCAAGAGTAGGTTTTCTTTAACATTTCTACTGGCATTTAAGTGTTTCAGATGCCTAAGAATGCTAAACGTAAGACCTAATTCCTTTGTTCTTTAGTTGGTCCAGGGTGCCAGACAGCTTAATACGAAGTTGTAATCTGCAGGGTTTTCTCCATTGTTTTTCATTTGGCAATTCTTCTTTTATAAGGGTTATAAAGGCAACAGTCTGTAAAATCTCTTTCAGGTTTTCTTGCTCAGTTGCACTAATCTTGGTATCTTTTTCTTTTTCTAAGAGGCTGGTGTCTTTCTTTTTTCAATTAGGATTCTCTGAATGATTCTTCATGATGTGGAAAGTCTCCATCTCTTCAAGGAATCTGATTCAGTTAACCTAAAGTGACCCCAATTTTGTACACAATTGAAATAATTTGTTTTCTTTACCTCTACCTCTTAACACAGTCATGCTTAGATGATCTTTTCTGGTAACCTCAGTAAGAACTTAAAAAGAGGATTAAGGTAAAACATTATAGGAACAGAAAAGTTAATTGAAATTTCAATAAAAAATTAATTGCCACATCCCACTACAATAAAGAGGTCAAATCATCCTCTTATGCTCATAGTGCACATTGTCAGAAATACATTGATGCAGAAAAAGACCAGTAATGGTACCATTGATCTTGCATTCATTTGCAATTGGGAGGAGGGTAAAACAAAACATTTATTAACCCTGTTCTCATCACAGCACAGTGAGCATACCCAGAGGGACAGGAAGGGTCCAGAGGTATGCAGCCAGATCTACACTGTTTTGCATACATTTATATAGTCATATAAGATGTGATTCTGGGATGCTTCCGATGATGAATTTCTATCAACCAAGTCAAGAACGCTCTGGAAAATTCCCTGGAAGTTTTCCCTCTATTTCCACAGCTTTTAGACGCAGCGTGATGGGTCCTTTCTTCCTGGCTGTGGTTTCTCCCACTAAAACGCACGTTTGTTCACTGCAGAGGATCCTTTGGGGAATATTCCCACACTGCTTATTGTTTTTCCTGACCCAAACTAATCCCAAACTCTTGGTAGCTCCATGCCCTTGACACACTCAGATCTTTCCCACGTTTCTTCCCCACCAGCCTGGCACTGTTGGCTGCTGCCATCCGGATTTCTGACGGACTTGGATGTATTTTTCTTATTTAGCAACTATAGCAGCGATGGAAATCCAGTGTGATCTGTCCCTAATACCAATGGGCTACTTCCACTACCAACATGAACGTGAAACATCCATGTCACATTTCCCGTAACTGGACCAGTTACCTTTTTATTTTGTGCTAATAATAGAGTCCTATCTTTCATTCTCGCTTAATCTGCTAACAATATATGGAGGAACAACTGTGTAATCAGTAATTTTTCACCCAAAAATAGAACTTCTCCTGCATGTTTTACTTAATCACATCAAATTTGCTGATGATAGATAAAGTTTTCGGGAAAAAGGTTTTATTAAAGGGCTTTTCTATCCAATTTTGATATCTGGATAGAACTACAAGAAGTTTATTAATACGTTTTCCCAAAATGTTCTAAGAATCTTTGCCTACAGACTTGTACTTCACCTAGATGGTCTCTGTCTATTCCTAATCCAAACTCCAGTTCGTTGTTAAATAGAAAAGAAGAAAAAAAATATTCTAAAATAATACTCAAATTCTTACACTATCTGTGAAGAGGTGCTCCGATATATCACCCTGGGATTAAACAAAAACCTCAAAACATTGAGTTCAAAACCATACCAACTTTATCCTATACCACTACTTTATTGTTTTTCCATAGCTTCCTTCAATTTTTTTTTTTTTTTTTTTTTTTTTTTTTTTTTTTTTTTTTGGTGGAAATACTGCATTTATATAAGATACATTTTGAATGAGCTCCTTAAATGTTTGGTTTTAGAACATCCATTTTATTTTCCTTTTTCATTGTATGTAAATTAGTATGCAATGTTCCTCTAGACATTTTTGTTCCATACTATTAGAAAGCATTTAAAGATTGCAGTCTCTGTAATTGTTTGTTGAAGGGAATATTTGTGAGAACTGCCCAGTCACAGGTATCATGAACGCATCATTGAGTGGAGTTTCATGTCCTTGCACTAACTATTTCAATTTCCTTTTAGAATCGTACGGATCCGGCAAATATGAATATCATGCACAAAAACAACCTCGATCTGAATCGTTAAGGTAACAGAAACTTGATCTGAATCATAAGTGCTTCTGAAAACTACACTAAGCATCTGCCTGTATTTTTAGTGACAGAAATGTTGCCTAAGTACTTGTAGAAGCTGGGCTGTGTCTAGGCTGTGGTGTAAATAAAGGATGGTGTAGAAATATCCTCTTGAAAATTATTGTACATCTTCTTGCATGTGCAAGCCCAAGTACTTTCAAACTCTGTTGTTTTGAGAGTCCGTATTCCTGTGCTATATGGAAAATCACACATAACGCCTAAAGCAAATACAAAAGATCAGAGGTCAGAGAAAGGACTCATCTCGGTAGTCAAGAAGAGCTAATTAAGAAAAAAGATTTCCTTTATTCTTTTCGAAGCAAGTCTCATGTGTTTTGAAAAGTCATGGGTTGAGCTAAATAGCACTGAACATTGAGTTAAATGGTATCGAAACTGGCACGTCGTCCCCAGCCTGACACCCAAGACTGAATCAACAGCTGGTTGCCCGCTCTACCAACACCAGACGGGAGGGCAATGCTGCGCGTTGTGGGTGAGGAGTTTTGACCAAACTTGCTAAATAGCAAAGGCAGAGGACCAGCTCTTGGGATTAGCAGGTGGTTATCGCAATAACCAAGGGAATAGGGAGCAACAAGGTGATTTTGGGGCAACCACTGG